>NC_086338.1:51111148-51291966 GCF_032445375.1 Bacillus rossius redtenbacheri | reverse complement strand
CCCTATTGAAATTAATTATTGGTACTTCTAAAGGAAACCCTCTTTCTGGAAATGTTGTTAAGTTGCATTTTTACTCCCTGACACAATTTCCAATAATTAAAATTGTTTACAAGTAGTTTACCATTCTTGAGTGGTTAGGTTACCTCATATATTACAATTAGTGTGATAACATTTTAATCAGTTGGAATAGGTTGGCAACATTAAAAATATTTTAAAATAGTGAAGACATTTGGTTCGGGTTGCATAGCTACATTAAAAATACTTAAAACACATTTGAAAGATTGGTTATGAATTGCCTATTACAGCTAACCTAACCTAAAATTTGATGTCAAATGAAAAATTAATAGTACTGAAGTAGGAAACACTTAATAGAATAACTAGTATAACCAAATCTGTGATGTAATTTAAATTACAAATAATATGAACTACAATTATTTATTTTGTGTTTATCATTTTTTTTATTATAAAATTCTAAATGATTCCAGATGCCATCTGTTTTCCCTATCGGCATTAAAACATGTGCGGTCTGGTGTTTCATTTCATATATTTTGTTTAACATTAACACATAAGCATTACCTACACATCCAGTCTATAAGAACATTGCAGAAATCACAAATATATTCCCCTTGAAAACATGTCGGTCTTGATATCCTTAACGCAATAAAAATTATTAATGAAAATTTTATCGCAAATGATAAAATTATTGTGCTATTTTGGAATAGCTTCGTAACTTTATCTCTATAAATCAAGCCGGTAATCTCCAGAATTATTGTAAATAAATTCTGGATTATTTATCGACGATACATGACCATCAAAATGAATGGCCGCATAGTAAAATAAAATCAATTGAGATTGAAATATGTGTTTTTGCAAACGATTACTATTGATTCTCCTGAAACAATGAGTAAATGTTATCGAACTTGTATGTAAACATCCATAAATACTTTTTTTTGTAAAAAAGTGCTTAATGAAAAAAGCCTGAGAATTCACGAAAAGAAGGAAAATCAACTGAATTTCATAATATTAAACGTTTCCAAATTTCTTGAGGTGCCTAAACATCAACGAAAGCAGTATTTGCGTTTTACTTTTTTTAGCACAATAATAAATTCCAGAAATAAGTTGCGATTTCCCTGACTTTTCTCGGAATTCCAGACAGTTTAAAATTTCCTGACTTTTCCAGGTTTTCTAGTCCTGTAGCAACAATGAGGACCCCAAAGTACATTGTTTTCAAGGCGCAAGTCCCAATGTCTACAGACTCATAGATAAAAGCAGCAAGTACACTACTATTGTGTGAACATGCTAGATTAATTGTAACTATGATTTTAACCATAGTTTCAACTCACCTGTCCATAGCACAACATTCTGTTTTTGTGTTTATACAGGCCATGGTTGGTCAATTATGTAAATTTTTTTCCTGAAAGTTGTACGTGATACAAGACAAACAAATAACTGTTCATTACGTGTTTAATATGTCTAAAATTTGTACTATCAATCATGAATGAGATTTATGTTTAAAATGCTGAAAAGTGGTTGTTTATGATAGTGCGTGTGAATATTTAAGGTCACTGTTAATAGTTTTGAGCTTGAAATGCTAAAAATGTTGCGTTTTCAACTGCATGCATGTATCAAATCAGGTTATAGTGCAGTGCTTTATTTGAAAATAGTTTGCCGACAAGTTTGGCACATGTAAATGTATAATTCCAGAAAGAAAAAAAAATCGGGAAACGTGAAAAATTAACTGTTCGCCCAACATATTTCGGGAAAGATGCAAATCCCGCCCAGTAAACAGGTAAACTCAGCAAGAATGAATGAACAAATGAATGGACAGCATCGAGATCTTGGAGACGATATAGAGTAATTTAGATGAGAATAGAGTATCAATGGAATGATAGTAGTATTCTACTACTATGCATTCCATTAAGCATAGGAAGCACTATAATACCATTCCGACGAAACCAGAATAGAACACACCAGTAATGTTCGTGAAAGAACACACAAGGAGATTCATATAATATTAAAAAACCACTCAGCCAAAATCGTTTACAGAATAACAGACATTACAATTCCATGCCTCAAAACCGCATCGCTTCGACGATGGTCCAGAACACAAAAATTATATCTGAGTATCGACGGAATGAACGGGTGTGGGAAACGGGAACCATGACCCCGCTGACGCACCGGCATGATGAAGTGGATGTTGTCGAAGAAGTTGCCGATGTAGCTCATGATGCCCAGCTTGGTGGATATGCGCTCCACCTTCCCCAGCTGCAGAAGGAACTTGTCCTCCTCCGTCAGCAGGTTCACGTTCTTCTTCTGGCCGACGTACTCCTTGTACGCCTTTATCTGCAACACCCGAGCCCTCCCCTCGCTGCACTGGCCCAGGGGGGGCGGAGGGATGACCGGAGGCTACCGGGCAGTGGCGGATCCAGGATTTTGGTTTGGGAGGGGCTTGACCCAGCTGAGGCTAGGCTTTATCAAGGCAAACACTAAAACAATAGTGGACCCAGATGCTTTTGGAGGGGGCTTGAGCCCCTTAGCCCCCCACCTCTGGATCCGCTACTGCTACCGGGTGATGGGTACGGAATACTCACCAATTCACCATGTCCACACAAATACGCAGAAAATGCTGACTTTTCCCATAACTTTCCACGACAAAAATTACAAATTTCCCCAACCAATAATAATTTACCTATTGTGCAAATTTTTGAAAGAAATAAAGACAGTCTAGCCTCCACCATCCTTACAACTGTACTAGTTCAAACAGAACCTTGCACAGCCATTTTAACTGTATATGCGACTATGCACTAAATAACCATCTGGAAAACCAATGTGATCAGGGTGATGGCATATCGAAGCATGATATTCCCGTCAACTTACTATCAACGAGAAAATTTCTATGACATTTCCAGGTTTAAAGTAAATTACCTGACTTTCCCTGACCCAATTTCAATTTCTCTGACTTTTCGGAACGTGGACATTAGCAGTCAGAAATTTCGAAAAGTAATAGCCCCTTGCACTATTTTAATGCCTTTGTGACATCTTGAAAAGTCATTTTAATACTTCTCCGGTTATTTTAAGCTTTGGGGGTTATAAGATGAAAAAAAGGGGTCTCCATCTCCACTACCTTTGGACTGTTACTGTACTGGACTCTTGCTCAAGAGCATGCAAGGCGAGCCCTGGTCGATCCGGGAACTTTCTCAAACTAACCCCAGGAAAATTCTGGAAAGGTACTTTACTGCAGAACATGGCTGATACTTGTCCCTAAATCCTTGGAATGGGTCATAATGCATCATCGTTAGGAACAAGATTTTACGGTGAATTGCGATAAAGCTGAAACATCAAAAATCATTTTAATGCTCAGTGTTAACACCGAAATACACACGGTGTGCAGAGCTTCAGGAAAAAAAAAAAACACCCATTTTTAAAAACTGCTTAAGACATTGGAGTAGGGGGTCTGTTTACAAAATGCATTTGAAGAATAGACTTGAGGGTAGATAAGCAATTCTACTTTCGCGCTTAAGTTTTGAAACTTTATTTTTAAGAGCGTTAAAAATGGCTGAAGCACACTCAAGTGACTCGTATTTATATCTTTTTCTTAATTTATCCTCCATGTAATGCTGTGGTTACAGTTCAAATATCACAGCTGCCCTATGCACGAGGAGAAGAGCCTTGTGCCTAGAGGAGATATCACCAACAGGTACGTGAGGCCCTTAACAGCAGGGGCTCACCTCCTGGTCCGTGGGCACCATCCGCTGCAGCAGCTCCACGCTCTCCAGGGACAGCATCTTGAGGTCGAGGGCGTTGACGGCGGCGATGACCCGCTCCACGGGCAGCTCCATCTTGCGGCGCGAGATGGCGATGTTGCGCAGCCGCGTGTGCTCCAGCAGCGACACGCTCTCCGCCTTGCGGAACCGCTTGCTGGGGAAGCTGCCCAGGCCGTCCGCCTCGCAGGTGCCGTTGGTCAGCGCCCCGCCCGGCCCCAGCTTGAAGCGCTCCTCGAAGTCCGTGAAGTCTATGACCGCGTGCAGCCGATCGTCGTCCAGCTCGTTGAAGATCGTCCCGCGCACCTGTGCGCGAAACACACTCTCTCTCGCCATCTCCGAGGGTGACAGACCTTGGGCTAGTTCACTTGCATTTATTGTTAGATTTTCGGTCATATACATTTTTTTTTATCAAAAACTTTAATTTAAAAAAAATTATATTTTTTGCAATAACAAAAAAAAATAAAAATGATATAAATTAATTGGAATTTTACTATATTACTATTAGCCTAAGAATAATACCCTGGAAAATCCTGACATTTTTGTTGTTGTTATAAAACTGAAATTTTTGGCAGATACTGTAACGAGGCCAAGAATTTATTTTTCCGTTTCACACCGCAACCCAATACTCGTCTCATCTGACCTTACATCAGACTGGCACAGAGACGATCTGTTTACTCCCTTACAATAGCGCAACCGAGTACAACAACACAAGTCGGGCATCTTTTTTTTGGCGATAACCACGGGACAACACACACACTAGGAAAGAGCTCGGCCCCGAGGGTCTGCAGTCTGGCGGGATTTCGGGACGCAGAACCAAAATCAGAACTGCCAGACCGAGTGTCGAACAAGGACCCACTGCTTCACCTCGCTCCACGCCAGACGGTACCTGGTTGGGCTTGAGCGCGATCCAGTTGAGCGTGGGCAGCTTGTACTTGGTCTGCACCTTCCTCTTGATGGTCATGGCCCCGTCCGGAGCCTGCATCATGCCGGCGGGGGGCGGCGGCGTAGGGGCGCTGAACAGCCCCTTGCTGGAGGGCGGAGGGGGCGGGCAGGGCGGCGGGGGCGGCGGCGCGGGCGCGGGGGGAGGGGCGGGGGCGGGCGGGGGCAGGGCGACGACGCTCTCCCCGTTGGTCGAGCTGCCGTCTGCAAGCAACGCGACATCTTGCATCGGTCCGGGACCACAGCTTCCGGGCGACTGTAGGTTCACACATCCAGGGGCGTAGCCGGGGGGGGGGGGGGGGTGTTAGGGGTTCAAACCCCCCCCCCCCTTTAGCACCAAATCTTTAATTAATTTCTTATTCATCACTCAAACAAATTTCATATTAAAATTAGTAAAATTTTTACCATTACAATATTTAAATTTAAGTACTGAAAACTGCTAAAATAGCACTATTTTACACCTTAAAATCCAAATTTTTCCGGGGGAGGACCCCCGGACCCCCCATTTTAATACGGGGGGGGGGGGGGGGGGGGGGCATGCTTCTTAACACCCCCCATACACAAATCCTGGCTACGCCACTGCACACATCATATTCTATTTTTTCCTTATTCTGCAGTCATCTGGACTAGCTTTCATTACTCTTAACACCAATAACTTCCCCAAATGGTTTTAACAACATTTCCCTGTTTATCATCGTGTTAGATAAATTCATTTGTGGACAGTGAAACAAACAGCTAAACATATATGCTCCTGTTTTTCTGAACATCAAACAAATAGTCATTTTTAGGTTTTCTGAGGATACTGTTTTCTTAATTTGAATCAAAATGCAAATAATACACGAATTTCAAAAATTTCTCATCAAATTGAAATATACTGTAAAAATATGTTTTTTACACTTCACGAGAGTCAAACATTAATGTAAAACACAAGTTAAATGAAAAAGACAGAAATATATAAATTATAATTATAGATTGTTACAAACAAAAAGCTTGTACATACTATGTTGGTGAAAACAAAATCAAAACTTTTGAATAAATCTTCTTGACTTCAAACATTTAACACTTTTTTTAATTTAAATTTTTTGAGAACAAGTCACACTTGCTGTGTCTTAACACTAACAATAATTAATTTAAAAAATATATATATTTGAAATGTTAAATGAAATATCAAAATACTCAATCAGAGAGAATTAGAAATTTTAAAACTGTACACACCCCTAGTTAAGCGGTACTCACAAAGGAAGCTTCAGCGTTTTACAGGGTTCCACTGCTATAGTGTAACCAAGACCCTACCGCAGGCCGGTCTACAATAGTGATAGCGCAATTCCTACTACGACCAATCGTAAAAACACATGCACGAGGGCATTTCTCCGCCCAAATAAAATAATAGGACGAGCTTCATTGGAAATAAGATTTCACTAACTCCACTCACTCTCTATTTTACAGGTTTTAGAAGAGATGACAGCCTGGGGGCTAGCTACATCAATACTTGGCTTAAGATTTTGAGACACAAGTATGACTAATTACGTGCCTAGCTATTACAAAACATTTTTACTATTTATTTAATACTCTGACCCCTAGTAAGCGGTACTCACAAGGTAGCTTCAGCGGTTTACAGGGTTACACTGCTATACCATAACCAAAGACCCAACTGCAGGCCGGTCTACAACAGTGATGGTGCAATTCCTACTACGTACGACCAATTGAAAAATACGTGCACAACACTTTTGCATTAAGGATTTTGAGACACAAGGTATGACTAATTACGTGCCTGGCTATTAGAAAAATTTTTTACTGTTTATTTAATACTCTGGTGGTTGTACACCCCCAGGGGCGTGCCTAGGGGGGACGGGGGGAACGTACGGGACCGAACCCCCCCCCCCCCCTCCAGGGCTAAAAATATTTTAATATTAAATTCATAAAATGAAAAAAAAAATAAAAAATTTAGTATGATATTAAAATAAATTCAATGACACAAGCATAAATGTTTAATTAAACTTAGTACACTTTCCATTTTTTGGCGTAACTAAACCAAAAAATATTTCCGATACTCACAATTGAAGAATGTTGGAGTGAACCGACTTCACAAGACTGACTTTTATGAAGTTACGGCCAGTATTTTTTTGATAGCCTGAATCAGCAATATTGAACACGTATTTTTTCAAAATTTTTCCCGGGGGAGGACCCCCGGACTAGCTGGGGGGTATTCCATAACCCCCCCCCCCCCCCCGGAAAGACCCCAGCCTTCTGCCTGACCCCCTCCCCAGAGCAAAATCCTGGGCACGCCACTGTACACCCCTCCCAGGTTTGGACAGGGTTGCAGTGTTGAAAAGAGGGTCAGAGGGCCACGCACCTCGGGGCAGGGTCATGGTGAGGGTCTCGAGCTGCGTGATCTTGGACTCTAGCACAGACTGGCGGCTGCGCGACTCCTGCTGCTGCTGGGCCACGGCGCGACGCAGCGTGGTGACCTCCTCGTCCACCCGGCGCCGCGCCTCGAGAAGCTCGTCCCGCTCCGCGCGCGCGGCCGCCAGCTGCGTCTCCAGCTCCGCCAGCTTGGCCAGCGAGTCCCGCTCCAGCTCCGCCAGCCGGTCGTGGGCCTGCCGTTCACACCCCCTCCTTCAGCACGCTTATCCACCGCCGACACACATCCGTCGCCCGAGTATTTAGAGTGTTCTACGTCCGTTTGAAGTAAGTTCAAATAACTGTGAATATCATGACACAGAACAAAAATATCATTTGGTCTTAAATTTAAGAACAAAACATTTTTATGTGCGTGGAGGTGTACGGATATGTTACAAATGAATGCTAATATTAATTTCGTGTCCGTAGCATAAAAAAAACCTAAAAAGTGGACATAGAACACTCCAATTCTCAGGCGGGGACATGCCGTTGCTAACTCGCCCTGGTCCGTCGCGGCAAAAAAACCTCAATAATGTACAACATGAACCAACATCAGCTGATGTTACATGCAAATCCTGTGAAAGCAACGGGCAGAGGACGACTTGAAATGGGGCGGAGCCCGGCAGTTCTTAGTGACGACCGGTCGAAGCGCCACTGTGTCAGCTTGTGGGAGACAGAATGTGAACAGTCACCGATAATGGAATGAGCTATGTTGAAAGAGTTTTGTGGGACGAAAATGCTCATTAATTTGAATTCATTTGAAGTTAGATATTGACCTACTTTGTCAAAGACTGGGGTATGAAGATAAAAAAAAAGTATAGTTTTTGCATTTTTTTTTGTAACATAATGATGGACAAAGACAAGCTGCTATTCACAGCAAGTTTCCTGGGCGATGTGAATGTAGAAGTACTGGTAACTGTATTCGTCTTCTAAAATTTAACACTCAATAAACTTTTCTTGCAGTCTGCAGCAATGAAGTGTTTTTAACACACATGCATATACAATGAGAACTGGACTTGAGCAAACTGAAATTTTCATTATTTAAAATGTTAATTTTTTTTTTTTTTGGGGGGGGGGGGTTAGTAACAAAAGCTATTCAGGCGTAAAGCATAAACTCTTACGATGGGGGCCAGGATAATATTGTACCATTATTTAAACGCGTGAAGGGAAAAATATTAAATGCTTCCTTGCGACCATGTGCAGCATTAGGCAGCGATTGCTTTGTCCCACAGTTCCTTTTCTCTCCTTGTATGTCTTGTGACACCTCAATGTCAGAGGGCAGGTACCTCAAGTCATCCATTTAGTCACATTATTAATGTTTTTAATATTATGGAACACATAAAATACAATGTCCATCGAATTGACAGAGCCATATGATTCTATGAAGGGCTGGATGATTAATAAAGAGAAACATCACAAAAATGAATTGAAATTGCAAAATCCTTAACTAGCTTTTACATGTTACAAAGCGATTGTTTGGCCAATGCATCATCCTTCAGTAAGTGCCAAAATACTACTAAAGTACCCAAAAAAATTTAACAGAATAAGTAATCAAGTAAGTATAATGTTTAGTTCCTTTTATTTTATCAGTTAAAGTAAAAAAAAGAGAGAGATAAGGAAACATAAAAAATACAGCTTACCATTCCATGTTGTTTTGAAAGCAAAAAAAAACATAAAATAAAGAATAAATAAATATGTAATAAATACAACAGCTATCATAATAAAAACAAAAGCATGCACTATACTGGACTAAATTATATGTATTGAAAAAATTAATATTAAAATAATGCTAGGACAATGGGCACAAATAGGTAAAATGAAAATAACAGCTCGACAAACATGTTCACATCGAAGACAGGAATGTAAAAGAGAACCGAGCGAACGTAGCGACACGTACATGACCCAGCTCGTCGTCCAGTTCCGCCACCTTCTCCAGCGCCGCAGTCTTGGTCTCGCTGTCCTCCATCAGTGCCGCCACGTCGAACACGTTGTCCAAGTACGCAGATATCTGTATCTGGAGCACCACAGAGGACATGGTCAGTGGCCCCCGTGCCAGGCAGCTAGCGCTCTGGGCAGACAACACACAGCCGTCCCCTTCCTTTCCCGGTTCCCCCCAAAACATCATCAAATTCAAGCTTATTTTAAATTTTGACACAGCTCATTATGCAACTAAACACTTAAGGTTTTTCAACATGTAGGGTGTCTCCTTTTTTCCTATTTAAATTTAACAAATGGTTGTTGCAGTTTCATACGGCTGTCATAACTACCTAATAAAACATGATACTGTATATTGTTAAACAAGTTTTAAATCTATATATAAAGTATTTGTTTAAGGCCATATATTTTTAAGCGCACTGCAATAGTAAGTGTAAACTATTAATTCCCCTTCACATTTTTTTTTTTAAATCAAATCTATAACGTAAATTTAAAAACATATTCTTTTCATCCCTCAAATTTTGTTCTGAAATTCTCCCGCCCCTGAAAAACTGGCGCTGTGGGCACAAGCCCAGTTGGCCCGTTTGTAAATCGGAGCCGGGACATCACGTCAGCAGTACTCCACAGCGGTCCACTGCTGCACAGATATTCTGTCGAGCAGACAACCTGCCATTACGGCTCGGTTCCATGCGCCATGTTGGTTATTTCGATTTCTTGTCATTGCAACTGTTCACGAGTTATTTCTGTCGATTCATCACGAGAGCTCAAACATATGCAAGAGAGCTATCGTGGTTAATGTACCCAAATGGCCTTTAGAGAAACATAATATAAAAATAAAATTAATAAATTTCAGTGCATGACAAGAGACTCACAAAAGAGAATTAACATCTTAGAACTACTATGTACGTATATCTTTAAGTACAGCAGAGAGGCCACAAAAATCTGTTACAATATTTGTCTGACCGAACTTTCAAATTCAGCAGACTTTTTTTTTTTTTTAAATTTAATAATTTACCAATTTTGCAATACTCTCAAAGAAATAAAGAAAACCTAGCCTCCACTATCCCCAAAGCTTTATTATTTCAAAGAGAACCTTCCATATACCATTTTATAGTGTATGAGCATGCATGATATTTTCCCTTAAAATTACTATCACTAGGGAATTTCCATGACTTCTCCAGGATTTAAAGTAAATTCCCTGACTTTCCCTCATCAGTTCCAACTTCCCTGACTTTTTCCTGAATGCACCATCTCGCAGGTTTACAAACATATTTACCAAGGATGTATAGGGACCAAAAAGACTCCATACTGGGTTGAACAGTTTTTATGTCTAAGTCAGTGGTGGCCAACTCCACTCTTTATGAGGGCCAGGTATAATTTTTGGAAACTAATTTGAGGGCCCAAAAATATGAATTAATATTAAAAAAAATTTATTTCTAACATGATCTGCTGCAAAGAAGTAACAAAAAAAAAGTATTTACAACAAAAAAAATTAATTGTAAAACCCACAAAATAATTACTATAAAACATTATATAAATAACATACAAAGATATAGTTTTGAATAACTGCATAAGACTTTAGAACAGTGTCTGGCTGACAACTTACTCTACATACACGCAAACAAAGACTGTTGATGCAAGACAGTACGACGTAATAATATTTCTGTGTCTGGATGTTCTTTCGACGGGCTGTAATAAAAAGATTTTGCAGGCCGCCAGTTGAAGCCAAATTCTGAAGATTACACAAAAATGGCCAAAAACTAGTTGAAACCATGATGGTTGTCCCTTGGGTTTCTACCCCTCCCCATTACGGTTATCTGCCTAGCTTTATTCGCTGAGGTTAGGTTAGGTTAGGTTAGGTTAGGTTAGGTTAGGTTAGGTTAGGTTAGGTTAGGTTAGGTTAGGTTAGGTTAGGTTAGGTTAGTTTAGGTTAGGATAGGTTATGTTAGGATAGGTTAGGTCATTTTTAACTATTTCAATCAAAAAAGGTTAGGTTACATTAGGTTAGGTTATGTTAGGTTAGGTTATGTCATTTTTAAATAATTCAGAAGAAAAATGTTAGGTTAGGAAAGGGATGTCTGGTCTTGGAGACACACGGCCGACACAAGCGACAGGGTGCCATTACGGTTATCTGCCTAGCTTTATTCGCTGAGGTTAGGTTAGGTTAGGTTAGTTTAGGTTAGGATAGGTTATGTTAGGATAGGTTAGGTCATTTTTAACTATTTCAATCAAAAAAGGTTAGGTTACATTAGGTTAGGTTATGTTAGGTTAGGTTATGTCATTGTTAAATAATTCAGAAGAAAAATGTTAGGTTAGGAAAGGGATGTCTGGTCTTGGAGGCACGCGGCCGACACCAGCGACAGGGTGTCACCTGCAGCTCCTCGCTCTCCGTGTGCCTGAGCTTCTCCAGGTACTCGTCCAGGCCGAGCTTGGTGAACTCGTACTGCAGGTGGACGCGGAAGTTCATGTCCTCCACCGAGTGCACCACGATGTTCACAAACTGCATGCACGCCACCTGCAGCCAAGCACACCACTTCCTTCGACATGTTCTCCCAACTATTTCCATACATCATATGGCAATTTTTTTTCATTTATATAAAAAACTAGGGCTGTTACATTATCCGATAATAATGGAAATCGGATATCGCCGATGTTCAGCTCTCGGGGACAGCTAAAGGAGGTATCTGAAAAAAATTTATCTTCACAACTTTAATTTCTTTTAAAATACTGGCCATGTTTGTCATGGTTTTAATTTTATTGAATTATTTTAAAATACATTTTTTTAAAGGAACATCTAAAAAAATTATCAACTTAGGCACAGTTTAGTTACAAGTAAATGGAAATGATGAAGTTTATTTAATATATAAGTAATGCACAATTTTCAATAAACTGTCTTTCAATTTGAGATTTAGACTTCCTCAACCTTATAAAAATTATTTTCTTATTATTCATTCGGATAGTGTGGCCAGTAATTGTAGATGCAGATTGTAACATCAGGTATTGGTGGTGGTATCGAGACATCGGTAATGGTACCAAGGTATCGGGAATTGGTATCAGAAAAGCCATAAAATAAAGCAAAATTAAACGTGGAGCAACTGTAGTAAAAAATACAATTTCTATTGGCAGGAATGCACACTTTTTGAAGTTATAAGGCTACAGCCCATCTATAATAGCAATGTCCCAAATTGTATCCAACGGACACTGATCGCTGAATGGTGCAAATGAGCCTCTGACATTGTGAATTTTCTGGTTCGAATACATTGATCAACTTCAAATTTTTATCCCAATCTGTGTCTTTTGGTGGCATAGAAAAAGAAAACTTATGATTATTGTGGTTACTGGTTCCTGTTTTAAAAATGTGCTCCTAAACAGAAAGGAAAGACTAAATTTTGTTGAACTTCCACCAACTTTCACAAGTACAATGAATATTCAAACTTTAGCTGGGTTCTCATTTACAATGAAAACAATAAATAAAACAATTAACAAACATTTACTTTAGGGCTCTATATTTACTGAGCTATGGTGAATACTTTAGAAACCAACAGATTTAAACACGGCAACTGTAGACAAAGGGCAGCTTACTGTATGTCAATGTGACATCAATCACATTGGAATAAGGAAACGGATCGACCATAGGTTCCGACTGTTGCAGCCAGGCCTTATACTCGATTACCATGTTTGCAGAGCATCACCACATGCCATTACAACCTCCCCTCCCCCCCCCCCTTCCCACCAGCCTCAAGGATAACAATATGTCCCAAATGTTCAAATCGCTCACCAACACAGAAAAATTGAATGGCTAGATCAATACGTCAAGTATATCTGACTAAAAAAAATTGTTATAATTTATTATTCATTTAATTTAATTTAACATTCATGAAACTAACATCACTATACCAAGCTCCTAAAAAAATTGAAACATTTGGTAAACACATATTTAAAGGGGATTTAGCCCCAAAACTGAGATTTTTAAATTTATTTTTGATTTTGAGTTATTTATCTAAAGTTAACAGGTATGAAAACACACTGGGATGAAATAACTTATTAGTTCTAGAAAAGCAACTTCCAACTGTCATGACCATTACACCAGACCATGAATGTTGACACGTACTTAAAGTTAGATCCCATGCCATGCACAGCCGTAAAATATAATATGCCAGCTGTAATGTAAGTTGTGGAGCAATATTTTAAAAAGAAAGATAGTGGGGCCTATCTCCCTTAAAACTGAATATGTAGTACGATTCAAGCTTTTGCCGCAGCAATGGTTTTAGTTACTAAAATGAAACAAACTTGGTCCATTGAGTTGAATATTGAATAATCTCACTACCAGTTTTTTTTACTAAGCATATTATAGTCATGGAAAATACCAGAAGCAGGAAATGGTCAAAGCTGCGTTATTTAAATGACTTGGAGCTGGGAAATCTCAACTGAACAGTACAGGAAATTAAAGTATTTCAAAGCTTACCATGAACTCTATGTGAAAAACTTCATAATTTATGAAATATTCCATGAGCGTGTGAAAACGTCTTCTTTCGTGGCAAACTTCTTTGAAGTTATCGAAAGCAGACAGTATGATCTCGTGGCCCCCTTTCACGAGGCAAATCGCAGCTAGCAGCTCTAGTACCAATGCTTTAGTCCTGGAAAAGGCATACAAAACTATGTGGGAAAATAAAAATTACTATTGTAACACATAAGCAACACTCCACTGGAAGTAGATTCCAAACATATTATTAATTTTGGGAGGTTACAGTAAATATTACAATGGTTATAATAAATCATATATGATCATAAGTAGGGACATGTAATTTTCATGATTGGTCATCATTAGACTGCAATAAAGTATTCCCGGGATAACAATTGTTCGCTTGTAATTGGCAGATGTCTACAAGACAAGCCACTGCCCCATTTGACCGAGCCATTCAGGACATGTCTGCTTCCAGCACTGGAGGACTGTGATTGGTGCGCTGACAGCAGACATGTACCTGAAATAAACTAAGCTAACCACAAAAAAAAAGACAATGCAACAAAATACTAACAAACAGCTGGTCTGGACATATTTTTTGCAAAAAAAAAAAAAAAAAAAAAAAAACATGACCCTAATCATAAGCTTAGCAGATAATGCATATTTAACTGTTCGTCTACATAAAAGCTGGGTAAACTTGTTCTGCACAGAGAATAATCATCTACTTTTATTTTTATCAGGGACAAGAATTTATTCAACTATTTGCTAAGATTTATGTTGCAATTAATCTAGCATTCAAACAACAAAAATGAAAATTGTTCTATGAATATGAAGTTGGATTTCACGGTTTTTGGTGTGTGATTACAATCTACCAGCACACCCTCAAAATCTCAAGGCAGCTTGTTTGACTTCAGAAATGTTTAGAAACATGAATGTCTGCCTCTAGTTAGGAATTTTTGTACATCATGAATCACACACACACAAAAAAAATAAATATCTATCTTCTACCTACTTTCAGTAGGCAGAAACAAAAAAAAAAAGACCGCTGAACCAAACCAAAATTCTTCTGTGTAGTTTTCCTGGTGTAATTTTTTTTAACAGCAAGTCTCTAAACTTTAATTCTAGGGTAAAGTATTGACGTTTCCTCTGGTGAAACACAAAATTATTTCTCTAATGGATTTTACTTTGGTAAATACAGATACAAAATATTTTTGTACAAGGCTTGAAAAATTATTGAATGTTAGAAAATGTGGTTCAAATTGAAAATTTTTAGGTAGATATTTCTTCTTGTTTAAAAGTAATATTTCACAAATTTAATTTTTTTAATTTTTTAAAATGTTTAAACTGATAGTGGCCAATTTGTTTTAAACTGACTATGAATATTAAAAACAAGATTATCTTTGAGTAACCCTAATGCTCTTTAAAATTGTGCAGATTTGTTGAAGCCTCACCGAATCTGAAATTTTAATCCTTCCTTGCGGTAAGGTAGTGAAACATTTGAAAAATACAAAATGTTAAATATCCACTGACAGAAGAATTTTTCTATAACTTTTCAAAAGGAATTTTTTGTTACTTTTGAATTGTTCAATTTATTGATTCCAGAGTTTGGCCATTAATAAACCTGAGCCACCCTGTGTGTATTATTTTACAATGACAGTAATCAATACTGCACTCACCTCAAACTCTTGTGCATGAGACTCAGGGCGATGCAGTTGATGGCCTCTCTGTGCTGTATCACCATGTTGAAGCCATACTACAAAGGAGGAAACATCACAGTTAAGGGACTCTGTACAATTAATTTAAAAACTCACTCACTATCCCTCCTGCATGCCTAAACTTATCTCGTTAGAAATAGGGGAAGAGGAAAACAAAGCATACGCTTTAGCATTTGGAACATGAGCCATGAATGATATTATAGAGAAAAATGAGAATGTTATAATCAAAGCATAACTAACAAGGAAAAACAAGGTGAGAGGTAATAGGATACCAAAGACACCATTGTGGTTTCAACAGTTGTTAGGCTACAACAATTTTTTTTACTGTTTGATTTACCTTTAGTAAGGTAGGGATTATCTTAGACCATAAACCAGTGTAAATTTATATTATTATTTCAATTGTAGTTAATTCTTAATTACTATTACTAGTAAGTTACAATGAATTTAGAGGGGAAACTATTTGTAGCAGCCAGGTACTTTACTATAAAAAGGCCAAATTTGGAATATCAAAACATAAAAAAATGGTTGTGGCCTGAAAACTATTGAAACAAAGATGATGTCTCTCACGTTCCCATCCTTCCTCCTCACAAAGCATAAAAGAATGACCACTAAAAATACATTCCATATTTTCAAGTTTCAAATACAGGAACCCACAGAAGAATATATGCATGGATGGATTTAGGCTTTCCTTTGCCCCCCCCCCCCCCCCCTTACCCTGCTTTCACAGAGCAATAAACAAATCACACCAGGTAAAATTTGTTTTGCATCCATGTACATAATGCAAAATTTTAAATTAATTCTTCTCGTACTCTATGAACTTATCAATGTTTAATATACTATTTATTTCACATACTGTATTTAAGGAAATAATTAAGTGTTCAAGGTTCAATGTACACACAATAGATTAAAAAACAATTCTCATTTATTTTAATTTTAAAATTACAATATTAAAAATATGGGTGAATCTGTGCTCTTTCTAAACCCTGAACAAAGCCATCTAAGGCTTTCAGATTGAGTTCTGTAAGCATGGCACTGGACCACAGCTTGATCTGCTGTGGGGTGGACGAGATATCTATTATCTCTGTCAAGAAGCACACAAAACTACTGTTAATGTTTACTGATGGCACATGTCAAAGTTATCAATGAACCTTCGAATGCCTTTTGTTTCCCAGCTTCTGAAAACCAGTCACTGACCTACATCGAAAACCAATTTTCCTTAGACACACAACGTTGAACTTTATTTACGTTACTCAAACCTTCTAAAACTGTGTTAATCATCTCAAATATCATCATCAACCATTAACATTCACATGTACAGTAGTGTCTATTTATATGACCGTCGCTTATCCAACATTCCATATTATCCAACATCCCACCGTCCCAGGGAAAACGGACTACGATCAAAAATTTCTTTAAATCATTACAGGACTTAACTTTTTTAACTTCAGACAATTCTGCAACTATAATTTTTTTTTGTTAGTTTTTCTGCTGTTTTTGTAATAAAAAACATTGTTATTGGTTTCATAATGTATGAAATTATAATGCAGTTTATGTTTAATATGTAAAGGCATGCAAATTTCGCGAAAAGATTTCAAGACTAGATGAGAATTAAAAAAATATAGCACCGTCTGTGTTTCGTGATTGGGCGAGTTTCTCCCAGGTACATGTCGATTGCAACAACACCAATCACAGTGATTCAGTGCGGAAGTAAACGCGTCCTGAGTGGCTCTGCCAAACAAGGCAACGACTTCTCTCGCAGACGGCCGCCAATCACGAGGGAGAAACCACGGGTGCGGGTAATACCTTGTTGCAGTCTAATTAAGTGTTCATATCTTTTCGCGAAAAATGACTGCCCCTATTAATTTATAGTAACGTAAATAAAGTTCAAGGTTGTGTGTCTAAGGAAAACTGGTTTTCGATGTAGGTCAGTGACTGGTTCTCAGAAGCTGGGAAACAAAAGGCATTCGAAGGTTCAAAGACAGACAAACACAAACCTCCCCCCCCCCCCCCCCCCCATTATCATACATTTTCGCTTATCCATCGTCCTATAATGCCCTGACTTTTCCTAGTTTTACAGTAAAGGCTTCCCTGACTTTCCTTGGACAATTTTAATCTTCCAAGACTTTTCCTCGACTACCAGTAGCGTATCCAGAGGGGGGGGGGGGGGGCCTAAGGGGCTCAAGCCCCCTCCCAAAAGCACCTGGGTCCACTATTGTTTTAGTGTTTGCCTTGATAAAGCCTAGCCTCAGATGGGTCAAGCCCCTCCCAAACCAAAATCCTAGATCCGCCACTGCCGACTACCCAGAATGTGAACACGGCAAGGAAGGTGCCGCTACCTTGTTGTTCATGATGGCGCGCAGGCACATGATGCACACGTGTATGTCGTCCTTGGCCTCGCCCATCTTCAGCTTGGCCACGTGCCTCGTGCGCCTCCTCACCCCGGGGCTGTCCATCATGTCCAGCGCCGGTCGCAGGTAGCCGTTGTTCCCGGGACTCCCTGCGGGCCCCGCGCCATCCCCCCGGCATACAGTCTCCACAGCTCTCTCTCTCAGCTTTGAATATATATATACTGTATATAAGTCGCAAGTGGATAGGATTTATTGTACGTTTTTCAGAAGCGTATGATGAGCAGCTTGGGAACTTCACCACTGCAGTGCGCTGCCGTAACGCCCTGTATCGTCTTAGGTTGTTATTTACACGTTAGAGCGCAGCACTGTCGCCCGCTGTCATTCCCCGCACCCCCCATCCATCATTCACTGCAGCTCAAGGTCGTTCAACGGGAGGGGGAAGGGGTGTTTGAAGAGTTCGACACTTGTCCGCTAGGGACCACCACAAGTCAATGCCCTAGAGATGGTGGCGATTGCGGCGGTGAATTAACCAACTACCTCAAAACCGTATTAGAAATTTTAACCTGGGCTGGCGAATTCTATACAGTATATATATTCAAAGCTCTCAGTTAGTCATCGGGGATGTACCAAGCGTGTTTAATGGTCATAAAAACAAATAATCACAACTTTGAAAGTACCCGATAAAATTAAAATGACACCATTTAATTCGCACGATAGTGCTGCTACCTGTGGGATATTTTGGCGCAGCAAATGAATCTCTGATTCCCAAACGCCCGCAAGAATGCAACAGGGATTTGGGTTCGGACACGTTCTGGAATACTGTCTGCGAGTCAGGATACGGTTGTATCCCGACAAGGTAGAGCTTATTCGCTACCTTACCTGAATGTCTTGGAATAGCACCCTGAGACACACACTATTCTATCGCATAATCATCTAGAACGATCGTCAAATGTCATGAAAGCTGGATGATGCTGCCACTGATTACAATAATTCTTGCCAAGTACTTGTTAATTTTGAAACCTAATGGCATGAACGCGAATGCTACCTAGTCGATATCAAGAGAATATCACAAAAATTAGATGATGTTGCAATCATTTTAATATTCTTGAAAAGTACTTGCAACTACTTTAACAGATAAATCATATCAGCTTGTGATTAACTTAATGACTTTCCCTCGCGTGTTTCACCACTGTCCCTGCCTCGCTTGGTGGCTTCATTGGCATCGGTCACTCAGGGCCCACAGAGGAGATTTATGCAGAGACGACCGACTTGAGAGACATTCGGAGACGACCGACTTGAGACATTCGGAGACGACCGACTTGAGACATTCGGAGACGACCGACTTGAGACACATTCTGAGACGACCGACTTGAGACACATTCTGAGACGACCGACTTGAGAGACATTCTGAGACGACCGACTTGAGAGACATTCGGAGACGACCGACTTGAGAGACATTCGGAGACGACCGACTTGAGAGACATTCGGAGACGACCGACTTGAGAGACATTCGGAGACGACCGACTTGAGAGACATTCGGAGACGACCGACTTGAGAGACATTCGGAGACGACCGACTTGAGACATTCGGAGACGACCGACTTGAGAGACATTCGGAGACGACCGACTTGAGAGACATTCGGAGACGACCGACTTGAGAGACATTCGGAGACGACCGACTTGAGAGACATTCGGAGACAACCGACTTGAGAGACATTCGGAGACAACCGACTTGAGAGACATTCGGAGACAACCGACTTGAGAGACATTCGGAGACAACCGACTTGAGAGACATTCGGAGACAACCGACTTGAGAGACATTCGGAGACAACCGACTTGAGACACATTCGGAGACAACCGACTTGAGAGACATTCGGAGACAACCGACTTGAGAGACATTCGGAGACAACCGACTTGAGAGACATTCGGAGACAACCGACTTGAGAGACATTCGGAGACAACCGACTTGAGACATTCGGAGACAACCGACTTGAGACATTCGGAGACAACCGACTTGAGAGACATTCGGAGACAACCGACTTGAGAGACATTCGGAGACAACCGACTTGAGAGACATTCGGAGACAACCGACTTGAGACATTCGGAGACAACCGACTTGAGAGACATTCGGAGACGACCGACTTGAGAGACATTCGGAGACAACCAACTCGAGACAAGCACTGACCTGCCGGCGCACTGCCGGGCAGACGCTCCTCCGAGCTGGTGCGCGACTCCGATATCCTCTGCTCGTGCCTCATCATGATCAGGCGGAAGTTCAAGTACTCTATGAGGTGGTCCAGTCCTTGGTTCTTCTCGTCCAGGAACTCCCGCACCCACCTGAAATTCATTCTCATCTATATATTCCTGGTTTGTATTTCATTTTTTTTTGGTGTCACGTACAACCAAGCGAAAGAAAAGGTTGCCCAATGGGAGGTTTCATGATGTAAACAGCATATTGGTAGTTTTAGAGGCGGAACGAGGGAGGTTACCAAGGAAGGGTAGGGAGCTCCAAGAATTAGTCAAACATACTACACAAATATACAGTAAACTCCCTATTATCCGCGGGCGGATTATCAGCGCATGTTACGAAAAAATACAGCACATGTGTAAATCTGTATTTTATTACAAGTGAGCAAATTTGAACTCTCCTGACGAGTGTATTGCGTGCAGTATACAGAGAAACGCCACAGGCCTTCTCGGAACTCACGCAGTAGGCTGGCATGCGTTGCTATTTTTGTCTCTGTCGCGCTTTGTTTCTAGGGTCGTGTGGTTGAACACTTTTATGTTTACATTACTGAAATGTATCGTATGTTAATTATTCAGTAAAATACTAAAATTTTAGCATAATTTAAAAATTTTTTTACTGTTAATTGTAACTTTTACTGTACATAAATTTTTAGATTTTTAAGTTGAAATAAATGTTTCCTTTTTTGTTTCCAATTTTCGGCTCTTTTGCGGATTATCCGCGATTTTCACTATCCGCGGTGGCCCTGCCACTTAATTTCGCGGATAATCGGTAGTGTACTGTATACACTAAAATAATAATCAGTAACTAATTTTTTTGCAAAAAAAAATGAAAGGGGAGTTATCCTAGAGTTTTTTAAGATCTGATTTATAAAGGCTATGTGGTGAGCCCCTGGTGACAAGAAGACATTTTTTTTAATACCTGAATGTAATTACAATAGACACATTAAAAAAACTAGGTCAACAATGTTGAAAGAGTTTGATAGATTCTAACCAACATTAAAAAAAAAAATAATCAATTCTAAAAGAGCCACAAATGAAACAAAATGAGAACATGACATATGAGTACACAAAATCCATTTACATATACATAAAGTTCTTTGAAGAACCTTTGGGTATGATGAAATATACAACCTATGGTATATTTAGGTTTTCAAATATCTTGAACTGTGAACTGTTATATGGAATGCATGTTTAATACAACATACTCTATGTGGTTTGTGCGTAGTGAAATCTCCAAATCCCTCAGTACTTGAGTTGATGTTGCATCTCCAACCATCTTCCTTTTCTGGAAACACACCAGGCAAATACATTGAGGAACTGAAGAACTATCAAAATATATACTAATGACTCAACACACCATTACAACCTCCAACAAATATGCAGCACTTAATAAAATAAATTTAAAGATGTAATAGTTACAATGTATTAAATATTATATTATTAAGTCAAAATTATATCAACATAAAAATTAATGGCAATCACTATGTTAACACCTGCTGTATAAAAATATTATTTTTTTCTTTTCAAAAGTTTTAAATAAACTAAAAAAGTTGTACAAATAGTTTGTATAGACCTACACTTTCATTAAGAATGCATTACTCATACCAATACATAAAGTATTCAGATATTAAACTTTCTAAAAAGGTCATTACTATATCTAAATTAATCCAAAATATATTAATTTATTGAGTAAAATAACTTTTATTTAACAATTTTTTTGACATAAAATTCAATTTAATTCTTAGACTAATATTTTATGCACTGGTTTATAAATAAAACAGGTTCTACCCTACACGTAACAGAAGTACAAAAAGTACGTATCATGTCTTTAAACACAGTTAATTTGCATGCATGTGCTGAATTTTTATCAATGCTTTCGCATGTGAGATACAATTAGTTGCTAAGGAATTCAGAAGATGTGAAGATAGCTAAGGGCTTATTACACACAAGACGTGCTTACATAAATATAGTCACAGGAGCACTTGCGCAAACCCATTTTTTATGGGAAGGGGTGGGGGAAATTGTTAATTAAGTCCATTAACCAATTCCATAAAGAACCTTCCCCTCAGCTAACCAATGCTAAATCCATAAGCAAAGGCACATTCACTACTTACAAAAAAAAAAGCGAAACTTTAAAAGGTGTGAAGAAATTACTAAATAAAATGAGAGGTGGTTAAAATTCACCAAAATTTATATGTACATCTTGGATGTTTATGGATTACTATAGAATCTAAGAATAGTGGAAAATTAACAACACCAGCACATCAATACACAGGCACCTTTAAAAATTTACTATATACAACTGCATTATTAAACATGTATTAGTGAAAGCTATACTTTGTGAACAAAACAGTTAAGGGGAAAAAACTACAGAAGCCACTACCAGGAAAACTAACAACCAGAAAGTCAATGATTAGAAATACTGTACTTTTTTTTTTGCCTTAACAAGATATTAAAATTATCTTCCACGAGACACAATATTTATTTGCTAAAGCACTTTTACGGCCACATTATGCAATCTCCTTTAGCCAGAAAACCATGACTAACAAAGCCACGGCAAACAAGCATCACTGGAATAGGAACGTTGCAAGTTGGCTTAAATATATCCCTCTAACAGATTTTAAACTTAATCTTGTTTCTATCAGAACAGTAGTACAGACGTAAAGAGATTCATGATATCCAATCAATAATGCTAATTTGGTATTAAGTTAGAAGGAAAATCAAATCAACCAAAATAAAAATATATTAATCTTTACTTTAAAATAAAAATACACTAGGAATTTTTAAACATGTAAACATATACAAAAACAATTATAACCAACAACCTGTTCACTCCAAAGTAAACTAAGTTTACAGTCCCTCACTGAATAGTAAAACCACTTGTATCACAGCATACTTACTTAAAAAAAAAGTCAAACATAAAACTTATAATGTATATACAGCAATATTTTATAGGTACAGCATAGGTAGCTTAAAAGTAGCAGACAAATCCAGACTGAGCATTAATTATGTGAACATGAAACAAGATAAAGTACCGCTTAATATTAAGAGTACGTACATGCTGAGTTTGTGTAAAAAAAAAATTTTACCTAGACAAAGATCAGTAACAATTTTATGACGAAGAGTTGTGTTGCAAGTTAAATGTATATCCAAAATATGGCTACTTCAAATATATGAACTACACCAAAAGCCAAGGGCCAACTGGATGCCTAGTGGTTCACTGCTTGCACGGTGATAACAGAGCTTTCCAAGAGCAGGATTGGCTGCCATTTAAAAAGACATGGTTACAAAAACCACAGACAGGTCGAACACTCACAATTCATTCATTTGTAACCACAACTTTTCGTTACAAAAATTTCTGATATTGTCACTCAATTGTGTACTACTACAGATCTAATCCTTGATAACAGCTCAAGATTTATTAGTGAATATTGGACAGTGAAAATGTCAAACCAAACATTTTATTTGGGCACTATGAGGTGACCAACAAGGTCTACTATCAATAATATAATTTTTAAACAATTCACATATAAAGTAAAGATTGTCGTACACTAAGGAGTTCTGGAAACCTGTGTGGATCCCTATTTGTTTTGGTAAAAATAGTGATAAATCATGCATGTCAAAATAAATTACTAATAAAAACTTTTTGATCTGCATTTGGTTCTTCTAGAGGCCAAAAAAAGTATTTCCAAACACTTAACTATAACACATTTTACTTGACAAGATTTTAAACCTCAAGTGTGAAGTTCGGGAAAAAACCATTCACAAAACATGCCACGTCTGGATGTTAACACACAATATTGTAATATATAAAATACAAAGCACAGACGACCGTAAATTGTGCCTATTCTAAAAGCACCTGACTCGACAAACACCCAGACAGAACACACACAAATACAGGCCAGATATGCGAAAACTGAAAAAAGTGTTGGGGCGACAGAGCAAAGGCACACTGAACGAACGAGGAACGGGAGTGCGAACGGGAGTGCTGGTGTACTAACACTCACCTGGAAGGACCGAAAGCAGATAGTATCAATCATTTTGAGAGCAGCCTACAACAAATGCAATATTATTAATCTTAAACTGGTAAAGGTATATCAGCTGTGTTGCACACCTTTCACTTCACATAAATACCTCAACATTACAACTGCCAAGATTACTTACATTACTCACTACATGCATATCAAAGTATTGCATTAAATGAAAAAAAAATAATTAATTAGTTTGATATGATTACATATGTACAAAATAAAAAATTATGTAAAAACAAATAAGAACAAGCTATACCAAATTGCCCTATGAATAAAATTTGAAAAATTATTTCATTCACACTAACGAGCAAATAAGGCTGGCTCAAAGTATGTAGAACATGCTGTAAGTACCGCAGTACTCTGTGGATCGCAATTAGCATAGATTACAGGAAGAAAAAAGCTACAAAATGAAAGTCTACGAAAATATAAATCACATGTCACACCAATGGCTCACATGATCTGGTCTTGAATTAGAGATAACCTGTTGTGAAAAATATAATAAGCACTAGTTTTTGGATGCTAAAGAGACATATAAAAGTTTCATATGAATCATGTTATGCCACTGCAAAACTATATATTTTTTCTCACTAAACATACAATCAAAAACTATTATTAAGATTTTCTTTTTTTCTTCCTCCAGCAAAATAAATCACCATGCTATGAGTGTTGACGTTAATATTCATGTAACATTTAACTCTCCAAGATATAGTGTTAAAGCATGTAAAATATTTTCTTCTCTTAAAATCTACAAGAGTAAAACATGTTTATTGACGTAGTACAACTTAAAATACAATGACACTTGATAAATAAAAGGAGGGGTAGGAAACAGGCAAAACCTAATTTTTGACTTTAGCCAAAAATATATATTTTAAACCATCTCTAAAAATATTATTTTTATAAATTTTATTCCAATATTTGCAACAGTTCTTATTGCATTCTTTTCACCACTAAGTATGTTTAGAAGTTTTACTTTTCATTTATAAGCTGCAATGTTGCAATACTGTAATGTACACAATGGATTTAGTGCGTATAATAGAATTTACCCAATAGTAAAATGGTTACTAGGGTTTTTGGAACAACTTTTTACTGTTAATAGAATTTACAGGTAGTTAAAAACCAAACACAAATCATATGTCAACAGTACCACTGACATTTTTTTTGTTACAAATATTGGTTATAGGGGCAGGAAAAGAACGTTGTTGAAAATTCTGTCACTAGATATATTTTTGATTCGTGTTTCCACAAATTTCAGTCCAGTGAACTTAGACACAAAAACATTTAATTCACCTGAGAATTCTCATACAAAACCTACCTTATAATAAGCATTAATACCAGCACAATCTAAGTATGAATAGAATACACTGATAATAAAAAAGAGTTATGTAACTATCAATTTTAAAATGGTTAAACATAATTTAATCTCAAACATAAATGCAGTACAATATTAACCAATCTTTATCCTGCAAGGTCAAAAACATTTAAATTAACCAAATATAAATATTTCTCATTTACATACTTGGATATTAAACCACAAAGTTTGCTTACTGAGATTTTAGGTTTTACAATCATCATATGGACCAACCCTATTTTAAATATGCTGCTGCCATATTAATTAATCTCATTTTACTGGGATTGTCTGTCCTCTACTGATGCAGTAGCTTCAGTATAGTTCAGCCTCATACAGATACAGAGAAAACATGGCCACGTAATCTCGTTCCCAGCTAATCCAGTCGATCTAGTATATAAGAGAACAAACTGAAAATTACGTTCAGTAAAATCCGGAATATGCTTATTGTGCAGTGAGCTCTCATGCGAGTTTTGACATCGGAGAGAAGCACACTTTGAAGTGTGCTCAAACTCGTCACGTGTGTTTGGTGGGTATCATACAGATCTCAAAATTTCCTACACCTAGCAAATGCCTGGTATTTTGGAATTTATATATAAATAAACCATGACTGGCCTGAGGAGCAAGAATGTTGTAAAATTTAAATGGTCTTCATAATGGTAGTCAGGGTTAGAGATAAGATACTATCTCAGTTTTGGCAGTTTTTAAGACTTAACATTTTTTATGAACGGTTATACTGAAATTTTGGCTTTGTTAATACATAGTAGATAATATAATGGAAAGGCAGATTTTAATGAGAACTGGTTGCTAAAAATATATTTAGTTTTAAATTTATTTTGGAGAATTTTTAAAACTGTAAATAGAAACTATTTTATAAGCAAATTTGCAATATTACACGATAAACCATTGTTATGGCCCAAAAACATTTGAAACAAAATTGGTGTCTGACCGTTCTACTGTTAAGGCAACTCGAGTCCATGATGGTCCAACTAGACATTTGATTAAAAAACTTAATTTTTTTTTAACATCTCGAAAATTTCAATTTAATAAACAAGCACAACACAAACTTTATTTTACCATCAGAAACGTATTTTATTCACTTGTGAGCAGACCACACTCCCAGCAAAACACTATCTGATCTGCATCCACCACTGCAAACAATGTGCTGCATTAAAAATGCTTTCCAACACCTCCCTCCCACAAACTGTGCAATGAAAAGGAAACGTAAGCATTCAAAAACACAGCTATTGTTATTTCAATAAAAATTTCATATGCAAGGTAACACTGGTGCCTCCAACTGTTTTGCACGGCATCAGGGGCGCAACAACTAAATTTCCAATATACCTTTTTATAAAGAATCATCGATCCCCCCTATTGAAGCGGGGGGTCCGGGGATCCTCCCCCGGGAAAATTTGTATTTCAAGGTGGAAAATGGTGCTATTTAAGCAGTTTTATTATCTAAAAATTGATTACACTGCACTTTCTTTGCCCACGTTTGCCCCCACTTCAAGGTTTCAAAGGAGGGGCAAATTACCCTTGCCCCCCCCCCCCCCCTGTTGTTGCGCCCCTGCACCGCATACTGTAACTATAACAAAGAGTATTAAATTCGACCACAGTTTATGTTACTATACGTTTTTACAGGGCCTGAGGACAAATAATTTTTTCAGTGCACCCTCTGTATTATCTAATGTACAACTTTAAAAACCCCACAATTAAAAAAATAACCAAAAGACTATAACGTTACCATGACCTAGTGGTAAAAAATGTGATCTGTGCTTATTGCATAACTTGTAAGGTTTCCTATAAATTCTAAATATAATTGTGATTTTCATCTCCCCTAAAGCCCGGGTCCCAAGGATTTTGCCGCCACCCCTTCCCCCGACCTACGTCAAGGGGTGGCCTCAAGTCCATACACATTCCAAGGATTGTGTACACTGTAGAGCTTCGATAGAACAGTCCACTTAAGCCGGCCCTAACCAATGTGAAGCATTTATAGAGTCTTTACTGCATACGGTAATCAGTATAAATCAGTAAATAATGTTGTATAGGAATATGTAAATAAGATATTTTATTTCATTAATCATAGTAAATTCTTACTACCCAAAACAATAACTACCTTAATTTCATGTATTTCAAGCTGATATTAGACTGTTGAATGTAAAAATAAAAAAAAAATTAAAGAACACACTGTTGTGATGTCTTTGGGGTTATAGCATGTCTCATTCTTAGCAGTGTGCATTTTAATGAGCATTTAATTTCTCTTTCCAATAAACAATATCTATTATAGTCTAAGATCCAAACTAGAAGTCCTTCACCCATCTGTTACCTGTTTCAGTGTACTCTGTTGCAATGTATACCCAAAGAGAACAAAAAATTTGAATGCGGATTCTGGAAATACATATTATTATTGTAATCAAAAGAAAATCATCTGGTAGTATTCAATTTCTACTTTTAAGGAAACAGAACTGAAAGATGTCACCTTGGTTTCCATTTTTGTCAAAAATTTTTTTATATCTTTTAATAATAAAATTTTTGGCTGTGTTAGACTATAGAACATAATTAATGGAATGCCTTGTGACCAACCGCTCAAGATAGTATTCCTCCTGTGAAATAATAATTGTGGGTTTATAATTATTTTTTTAAATATGTTTAGGCTACAATAATTGTAGCCAATTATTGTAGTAATACTATCAAAAGACACTATTTCATAGTCTGAGAAAAATGAAAAATAATTGTAAAATTGAAAATATGCTAAAGCTTGTAATTATGGATACTATACAAAATAAAGAAGTTTTAACGTTAACAAGTCGGGTAGTATCAACCTGGCAACAGTGGGTACTGCACTCTAAGCACGAGGCTCTCTGCCTTGGCCTTCCTTACTTAGTTTCCTCAGAGGCCGTGCCCCCCTCGAGTCCTCGAAACCCCAGTGAGTCAAGGTCGGCGGGAGAATCCTCCAAGGCCGCCGACGCAAGGTTGTCGGGCAGTTCCCACGGACTGGCGTCATTAGCGGGAGGTCTTCCTGAACCGAGTTCCCACCGTGTGAACTTCAAGCCGGCCACGCCACACGTTCGTTTACAGACCGCTGCCAGAGTTCTGCAACTTTGCCGCGCTTGGTTCAGAGTCTCCGACAACCACCTTCTCTTTCTTTTTACCCTTTCGGACCACGGCACCGCTGCAATATGCGGCAGACTACCTTTATGTTCAAGTCATTTCTTTACGCATTCAAACATATTTTATCATTAACATAAACTAATAAATTGTACTGATCGTACGTACAAGGATTACCTCGAAAAAAAAATATTTTGGGGTAGGCTGTGTCGGAACACGTCCGCAATTTTTTTAAACTCGAATACATCGTGTAAATGAGAAGTGAGAGAGAGAAAAAAAAAAGACAATAGTTCCAATCAACTGCATATTCTTACTACGTCGGACGGCGAACAGAGGGGCAGATTAACACAACAGTTAAATTGAGTTTCAGGTGAACTCCCAGACGGCAGCGAACAGGATTGGACCTGCACGAACATGTCCTGGCTTGTCGCGGTACAGGCTCTCCCAACTACGCCCTCAGTTGAGGAGACTTGTCAGCCACACCTACACGCGGACATCGTGCTTCTGATGTGTGTTTCAGTCGTTAATGTTTGAATACTTCAAATATTCTGTCATGGATTCTTCAAGTTTAGGTATGGAGGGTTAATATCAATATTTTACCAAAACTGTATTACATGAGAGGTATATTCAGGTATAACCTCGACAATCAGTGACCCGATTAACCGGGCATTCGGTTAACCGGGTTCTCAATTAAAAATTAAAACTTTTTTTTCGTGTCCGGGGGAGGGGGGGGGGGAGACCTAGAAGTGCAATTCATTAGGGAAGGGACAAGAAAGGAGTAAAACTAAAAAACTACGTATTAAAAGTAAAAAAGGAAGGGCAAATTAACGGACTTGTGTAAATTACTTACGAAATTCTGCTGTATTATTTATAACATAAATACATTTGAATTCAATTATCCGTGCTGACCTTCCTCCCCATTATCGGTGTTAATCAAGGTTCTACCTGTACATACAAGCAGCGTAAAAGATTTATGTTATGGTAAAACAATACAGGGTATTTTTTAATGTTCCGATTGAGTCCAAGTTTAGATTTTTGGTTTACTTAAAGTTATTGTACGTTA
The DNA here is from genome assembly GCF_032445375.1 of Bacillus rossius redtenbacheri. Taxonomy (NCBI): domain Eukaryota; kingdom Metazoa; phylum Arthropoda; class Insecta; order Phasmatodea; family Bacillidae; genus Bacillus; species Bacillus rossius. The sequence goes on along the minus strand of NC_086338.1, from coordinate 51,262,610 downwards.
TAAATAGTATTAACTGCTTAAGTTTCCTGTTACGTTTCCACTACTTGCTTTGTTAAAAGATTTTCTAGAATAACGAAACACTAAATCGAAATAACATGATCATTAATTTTTTTTGTTCGGAGAACGATGAAATTAAAGGGAAAAAAATAATAATTTCTTAACGGCAGAATTGAAGGAACGAACAAAATGTGATGAAAATCATTTTAGTGACATGAAAAAAAATTGTCTTATTTTAGGTTACAATATAAATCTCGTTGGATGACGGCATAAAGAATAATAAATAAAGAATAAATAAAATAATTTCAAGTAAATATTAAGGATGGTTTCGCATGTTCCAATATATTTTGTACTCGGCAATCAAAAAGCTGCAAGTTCGAGGAACAGGCAAGGACATTGTTGCACAGACTAAAGCAAGAAATAAGAACTTGGAGAAAGTTGTGGCTTGAGTGTGGAAAAACCTAAACCCAGGATTCAGCAATACGAGTGACGGAAACAAGGCAAGACACTTCTTTAAAAGCGCAGAAGTGTATGTGGATACAACAAAACTAAACAAGGAAATGATTACCAAAATACATATAATAGTAATATAAAGTGAACACAAAATTGCTGCAGAAAAATTTCGAGTGTTCACCCATGATACAGTAAGATACTTTGTTATAAATGCCAATAGTACAATATGCCGCTTAAATGCCATAAATACGTTATTCACGGGCCTGAAATTAGGCCTATATCATCTGCGTTGTTGCCAAAATAAAAATTTACAGAGGAAGAGCAAGAAGTTGGTAAAGACTACTTCAAGAAGTACAGGATAAAAAAGACACAACTTTCCACAAGAAACAGTATATTGAAACCTTCATATCAAAAATGCCATGCGAATGGCTGAAGTGGATGATGATGTAAATGACGATGTGGATGATGGCGATAGTATGACAGTGCTGGTGATATATTTTGAAATTCTGAAAAATTCGAATTTCTTACATTTTTGTTCTGTCCATATTTTTTTTTAACTTGATGTAATAATTAGGTTAGTAAAGAAAAAAACTTAAAATAATAATTGTATTGATTTTTCTATAGACTGCTAAATGATAATAAATATGTAACGTACGATGCTAGTCGAAGTTATATTGCCCCCATGGACATCCGCAATCTTAGCTTTCTCCCTCCCCTGCAGAGTATGGTCTATTCAGCACCGGGGAATGGCACCTTTTTGGAATCATCACAAGCTTTCTTAGTGCTCACCTACGTTTATACACGGATCTCCTATGCACAATTTCATGCTTCCTGGCCCACTGGTTTAAGCTGTGCGTTGCCAGTCAGTCAGTCAGTCAGTCAGTCAGTCAGTCAGTGTTAGGTTTTATTAAGCCTTAAAAAAATGTTCTACGCCTAGGCCTCACCACCAGCTGCCGTGGTCAATGTCAACAAAAACATTTATTTTGCGACTGCAAGCAGGATGGAGGTCGTTGCATCAACGCACTTCCATGCACTAGTAAACACAGCCGAGTCCTTGAATGAAAGAGGAAGTTTTTTTACGGCTGTATTCCCTCTCACCAACAACAAACCAAGAATGACTCTGCATTTCCTAACGAAAACTAGCTCTCTGGTCATTCATCACTTGGTGCGAGCTGGCTCTTTGGGGGAAAAAAATCCGACACGCGCTAATAGCTGCAGGAATAGGAAATACAACAGTTAATTAATTAAAGACGCCTTGGTTACGAGATAAACGTGATTATGTATACGACATTCTCACTGAAGTACTTTTGGCCTGGCCGGGCGCACGAGCTGTAAGGGCGACAATGTCTCTCGCAAAACGCACCTCTTCGCCTCTAACGCGCCAGGCACCGAACTGGCGTGCGGTCTTCGCATAGATGACGCGCCTCTCTGGGACAACTGATGAAGGAATATTAAAACATTAAGGCTCCATGCACTTCCAAATAAGTACCATTTAAAATACTGTGTGTAAAATGTTTCAAACCTAAAAACGTTTGTGAAAACACCCGTTTTAGCCTTTTTCTACATGACGAGAGCCAAAGTTCACAAAGCCAAAGGTAAACTTTATATTATTAACTGTTTAATGGGTTTTAACAAGACAGCTAGTATTTTAATAAAGTTTATTGTTATCGAAAATCAGACGTAAAGCCGGGGTTTAGTATTTATTTCAAGTCTTTTTAGATTTTATCGGAGGCGTTTCATTGTATAGTTTAAAATTTCGGTTTGAAAATGGCATTATTCAACAGTCGACGTAGCTGCTCCAGCAAAGAATCCTAGCGGCGAGTGCGGCAACTACATGTGATTCGCGTCAAGAAATATAGTTGAAAACACGATTTGCGTATATTTATCACGCTCGGCATTATTTTAAAGGTTAAATTTCGTGTCCGAGTTTCGTATTATTAAGTGTATTTGCAACACGAGAACACACGAATTCGCTCGTTCGCGAGGTCACATGTTACACATCTCTGACAAGTACTGACAGACTCGCTCACACTTTTTTTTTAATCGATATGTTTGAGAAAAAAAAATTTAAATTCGAATTCAACATTAAATTGTAAAAAAAAAATAACTGTGCGTAACCCAATTCAGAGATTTCACAAATAAATTTAATGAAAAATAACCTATAAAATTACAAGAATACCAGCTGCACCATCTTTCGAAAACAAAATCCTTACCCGCATTTCAGTAACGCCAAGCCAGCGACACGATGGAAATAGAAAATATTTTTTATAATCTGCAAGTCGGTCGCGTTCGTCATTTTTGTCGCGCTGACGTATTAGTGATCGGTTAGAAATCTGCGCCGTCGCGCAACCGTGATTCCAGGATTCACAATTAGGAAAATAACAGCAAAACAGAACATGGGTCATGTGCACAAGATTTGACCGCCATGTTTTCGAATCTCTTGATTCACAACTACGCATAGTCCGACCACGTGCATAGGAGAAAGGTCATGCGCACACGACGAAAATTAATAGCATTTTAGTTCCGTTACGAACGCTATATGGCGCTTAAAGGGCACCATTTTGGCGGGAGTTTACATAAAATATCTATCATATGGTGGCAAAATTTTTTCGAGATATTCATTCTTCTTTTAACAAAAAATTATTGTAATTACCAGGAATGTGACTTATTATTAAAGTACATAAAAATACTTAAACGATGGTTTTAAATCTACCAGAAATATTATTCAATAAAAATTTCGAATAACTACTACCCTTATATTACTTAGGAGGCAAAAAATATTGTTTACAGGTAGCTGGTTTGCTGTCACAAGAGACTCACAATTTAAACCCTTATATTTATTAAAATTTATATATTAAATTTATCGCACAATTTCATCGACTAAAATTAATGCATAAAATTCAATTGTGAACTAATATTGCACAGGGTGTGAGCAGAGCCGCTTGCTTTGATTGCTATGCCCTCGCTATTTTTTTTGTGTGAATGCAGCTTAAGATCCTACACTCATAACGTACACAGCGCTCTAATATGTCGTCGTCAGTAGATGTCTGAATAGCCAGCCTACCGACGCAACTCCGTGGATTCATTCCTTTATGCACGAACGCAATACAATCCACGGAATGTTCCGATACCCTAAGCACGCACGAACAGCCTGAAAAAAAAAAAAAAAAAAAAAGACATGCAACGCACCGATAATGACGTGATGCAGCATGGAAGCAAGATATGCTTTATTTTTACCCTGGTACACAATTGCAATCAACATCCTGGTGAGTCACCTGAAAGTGTGTTCATGATTGGAGCCAACGATGCCCAGCTAGGAGAGAAGTAGGCGAATAAGGCAGTGCCAATTAACAAGGATAAAAATGTTCTCAGTAAGAAATCAACTAACGGTCTCTTTGAATTCTACCCTGAGAACAGACGCGCGACATTTCCGGGACTCTAAAATCATCTATATTAACTAGATAATGCCCGGCATGCGTTGCAATGCCTCAATCAACTTTTAATTTATTAATAATGTAATTTTTTAAACGTATACTAAGCATCTCTCTTTATCTCTCTAATTCTCTATATCTCTCTCTATCTTTCTATTTATATCTCTATCTCTCTATATATCTTTCTACATATATATCTCTATATATCTTTCTAGCGGACCCGACAGACATTGTCCTGCCCAAATGTACCTACTTTTTGTGAGATATGGATATGGCGGTAAGTATTTCTACGCTGGACATTATGTATCTTCTCATTATACATACCCCTCCTCTTGGGCACGCCACTGCCGTTACCAAAAACCTTTCCCATGGTTACGCAGAAGGCAACAACAATGCAAAAGCCCGTTGCCATGGAGGCTAATTAGTTTTTTTGCTTTTAAAGCGTGATTTTTTTAGTTTTTTCTTAACTCAGAATCGAGATAAAATATCCAATTGTGAATCTAAACCATCCTCGAATCCCCGTGAACTCACACAAAAAATTTCATCAAAATCGGTCCAGCCGTCTAGGAGGAGTTCAGTGACATACACACGCACATAAGAAATATATATATATACTAGATAATGCCCGGCATGCGTTGCAATGCCTCAATCAATTTTTTTTTGTAATTTTTTAAACGTATACTAAGCATCTCTCTTTATCTCTCTAATTCTCTATCTCTCTATGTATATCTCTATAACTCTCTCTATCTTTCTATTTATATCTCTATCTCTCTATATATCTTTCTAGCGGACCCGACAGACATTGTCTTGCCCAAATGTACTTTTTGTGAGATATGGATATGGCGGTAAGAATTTCTACGCTGGACATTTTGTATCTTCTCATTATACATACCCCTCCTCTTGGGCACGCCACTGCCGTTACCAAAAACCTTTCCCATGGTTACGCAGAAGGCAACAACAATGCAAAAGCCCGTTGCCATGGAGGCTAATTATCAACAATGCTTAGTTTTTTTGCTTTTAAAGCGTGTATTTTTAGTTTTTCTTAACTCAGAATCGAGATAAAATATCCAATTGTGAATCTAAACCATCCTCGAATCCCCGTTAACTCACACACAAAATTTCATCAAAATCGCGTACAAACAGACAGACAGAAAAAGTACTGTTTTATTATAGTAAGATAGATAGATAGATTATTCTTACATGTTCGCATCCATGCAGTATAGGCCTATGAAAAATCAGCATGCATAGCCCCACACCTATAACTATACGTATCTGCTGCCCACGACTTTTTCCGCATGGAATTTTGTATTATCTTGCACCATTTAGAAATTTAAACATTATAACATAACAGTTGATACAGTTGTAGTAGTTTTCTTATGTTCACAAATGATAATTTTTCTCACCTCTATTTCAGTCTATGCAATAAAAATATGTTACTACCTAAATTTTGAGTAAATATGTTTCTACTTTCAAATGTAATGACGGGAAGACACTTCATAAAATGTCTTTGTAAACCACATTTACTGTTTTTTCCGTCTCGAGCTAGAATGTAAAGATTGTCTGCATTACTGACCCGCGAGCAAGCTACATACATTTCAGAGAGAGAGAGAGAGTGAGAGAAAGACACCTATTGAATGTCTATCTAACTAATTTTTTTATGAGAGCATATTTTCATTAAATAAATCATGAAATCATTCAACGATAAAAGCTGTTTATTTAATTAAGCGGACGGGTTCGCTCCAAGGAGAAAATTGACGTGGCAAGACCTCGTGGACATAGAGAAATGACACACACTCACTATTTGTGTGGCTATGAAACATGATTTTTTTCTGCAATTTAAATTGTAATATACAAAAAGGGTATTGAAAATTGAAACAAATATGGCGACACTATAAACTGTCAGGATCTTTATTTTTTTCTTACTCTCTACTTAGTTCCTTACAATAGCAAAACTTAATGGCTTCTAATAATGCGTTGCAATTTTTGCTTTTAAAGCGTGTTTTTTTAGTTTTTATTAACTCAGAATCGAGATAAAATATCCAATTGTGAATCTAAACCATCCTCACTATTTGTGTGGCTATGAAACATGATTTTTTTTCTGCAATTTAAATTGTAATATACAAAAAGGGTATTGAAAATTGAAACAAATATGGCGACGCTATAAACTGTCAGGATCTTTATTTTTTTCTTACTCTCTACTTAGTTCCTTACAATAGCAAAACTTAATGGCTTCTAATAATGCGTTGCAATTTTTGCTTTTAAAGCGTGTTTTTTTTTAGTTTTTCTTAACTCAGAATCGAGATAAAATATCCAATTGTGAATCTAAACCATCCTCGAATCCCCGTGAACTCACACACAAAATTTCATCAAAATCGGTCCAGCCGTCTAGGAGGAGTTCAGTGACATACACACGCACACAAGAAATATATATATATAAAGATATAAAGATAAAGATCACCGCAAAAAAATATTCAATCTAAGCAGCATTGCATAGTTTCACATATTCAAACTAGAGAACATTCGGATAGGTAGTGAAATGTTTTATGGAGTCACATTGACAAAATATTTAGCAAGTATTTAAGACAATAAAACAGAATTTGTGATTTATTAACTACAGTGCGTTCCAGCGAATCAGAACACTGTTTTTTTTTTATCTCTCGAAGGGTTTTCTTTCCGTCAATAAGAAAGTTTACGTATAGAATGACTCGCCTAGCCTAGTGTGTTGTAGTTCAATCATGTTCAGACCGGCTGCAATGAGGAACGCACCACAACGTCGAAATACCACAACGCCGAACGTACAATAACGCCGAATACCATAACACCGAATGCCAAATTGACCACAACGCCGACACGCTAGAAAATTGCTGTGTACCACAACGCCGAATTACCACAACGCCGAAATACACTAACGCCGAAAAATGTCATTGCAGGACTGCCACAAAGGTTAGGTTAGGTTAGGTTAGGTTAGACTAGGTTAGGTTAGACTAGGTTAGGTTAGACTAGGTTAGGTTAGACTAGGTTAGGTTAGACTAGGTTAGGTTAGGTTAGACTAGGTTAGGTTAGACTAGGTTAGGTTATATTACGCTAGGTTAGGTAAGGTTAGGTAAGGTTAGGTAAGGTTAGGTTTGATTGTGGTATTTCGGCGTTAAGGTACATTTAAGAAACACAAATTCATTCAGTTGTTATTTCGGCATTGTGGTAATTCGGCGTTGTGGTACACATCAGTTTTCTAGCTGTCGGCGTTGTGGTCAATTTTCACATTCGGCGTTATTGAACGTTCGGCGTTGTGGTATTTCGGCGTTGTGGTAACGACCCGCTGCAATGCAACCACGGCCACGTTATCGCCAACAGCTCGTGTGTGGCTGGCGCATGAATCAGTTTAGCAGGAAGAAGGAATGACGCGGGTGGACTGCGCAATGCCGCGACTGCGGGGACAGGAACGAGACGACGCGAGGTCTCACGGCGCACATTCCTGTGACGAACAAGGGCAACCGCCCTCGGCGACCCTTCAGTGCTCGGGGGAGCTGAACTGTTGCCCCTTGGATGAGCAGCCATTTAGGATTTTTCTGACAGTGGTTAGGTTAGGTTAGGTTAGGTTAGGTCACTTTACAAACTAACCTCTGTCAGAAAAATCCTTAAGGGCTACCCATCCAAGGGGCAACAATTCAGACAACCTTTCAAAAACACCACTGTCAGAAAAATCCGGATGGGCTGCCCATCCAAGGGGCAAGTATTCAGGATTATTTAAACTCTTAAAGGAGCGTGTTTTAAGAAATTGGATGGGCTGCCCTTCCAGTCTCTGTACAAATAAACCACTGTCAGAAAAATCCTGAAGGGCTGCCCTTCCAATGGGCAACAAGTCAGTCGCCCCCGGTGCTCGAGCACAGCGAGTCAAGAGGGAAGCTATGATCGACTTTCTTTTAAGGAAACACAAAACTCCTTCAAAGAAAGTTATTCGACAGTAATAAATTGTGAACATTCAAACCAAGTTTATTTCATTTGCACCCTATTGTTAAAAGACCCCGTATACCCAATTGCTTGCGTGTTGTAATGTTCAAATAGAAAATAAACTATAAATTCGAATTAAAAACCATTATTGCACGCATCTAAATGTGATAAAATGAATTTTTTTTAAAGTTTTATTCATCATTGCCCTAGAATTATGTTTAATGTCCGTCGGCTGACTGCTTCATACGACATGGGTCCTGACTCTCAGAACCACGAGACCCAGGGTTCCACGGGATTACTTTCAGGAACCGCTGGTCTAGCAGCTGTAACGAGAAATGTTTGTGATTTAACTGCAGACCATAAAACGTATCTATATACATAAGAATTATACTTTTAGTTCGTTCAAAATCTTCAATCTCAGAAAGTTCTTCACTAATTGCTTTGAAATTTTGACACAACGTTCCATTCGATTACGCAAGTATTTATGACAGGTAAAAGGATAAATAAAAATACTGATAGGTAAAAACATACGATTTTTAATTTTTTCATTGCTATAGAGTGACACACATAGAAATATATATAAATATATAGAAAGAGAGCTAGAGAAAGGTATAATATATACGTAGATAGAGATATAGAGAACGTGTAAGTGTGTACCGACTTCAAATAAATAAATAAAAAATTGAGGCATTGCAACGCATGTCGGGCATTAGCTAGTCTATAATAATAAAAGAGAGAGTTTATCTGGTTGTGTCGTTCTTACACTGTGAGGTCATAAATTCCTAGAGACGTGAAATTTTAAGTTCCAGGTTGGCTTAAAACGTTGGTTTAACCAGTTCAATTTTCAAAATTTCCCGGTAGAGTACTCCCTTTTTATGAGGACGATTCTATACCCCTCAGGCCTCTTTACAAAATATGTATCATGGCCATACTAGCCTCTTCTTGGTGGTCCTTTATTTTACTATCAATTTAATTCTGAATGGCCTCCTGTTTCAACTGCGGGCAAACCTAGGGCCTACACTGGCGGCGGAACACGGCCTTGGCTCGCGCACACGGAAAACTGCCGACTTCCCTTTCCGGCGTGAGCCGACACATCACCACGGCCCGTCCTCTTGAACAATCACAACTTTCAAGGAGTTTACTTCAGCGCCTTCGTCACTACCAGACGGTAGAAACCCGTTTGTAATATCACAAATGTACCTCAGGAAAATAACAATGTTGAAAAGTACAGGCACAAAAAATATTTAGTTGGTTCAATTTTTACTATGTTATATAATTACATTTACTTTAAAAGTTCTAAGTAAGAAAATAAAACACACATTTTTTTTTCGTTTAAAGTTAAGTTATAAACTATGAAAAACAAACCCAAAATGTTTTTGTTCATAAAATATAATCAGGTGGTTCGAAATTTGCCATGTGTACTGGGCTTCCACCAAGCGTTGTTTACTGCCAAGACGGACACAGAACAAATTTAAAATAACCGCATTAATACATTACTTGCAAGCCATCAGTCTTTATTAAGGAGTTTTTAAGGATTATTAGAGATATGCAAGGACTTTTAAGGGCCCTTAATCAATTTCAGACAATTTAAGGACATTTTAAGGGTATTAAGGAGGCTACGCTTCGCGAGCCACGGGAGGCGTTGTCTTCGGTCACTGGGGCGCCAATCACATCGCCCGAACTCCGGCGGTGGTTGCTCGCCCACCCACCAGCACCGTCTACGGTTCACCAGCACCGAGCACCGAGCACCGAGCGGTGCGACGTCCACTCTGGTCACGAGACCACTCAAGTCCTGAGGCGTCCCTCACGAAACACCCGCTAATTTCAACCGTATCCACGTTGGTGAATATGTCCGGCGCGCCCACTGATGACAGCATACTAGTTCTTTTGTCAGTGGCGGACACGGGAATTACTTTCAAGAGGGATTGGGGGAGGGGGGGGGGTTAATTGTGGGGGAAAAAATTTAAAAATAAAGTTAGAATTTGTGTAGGCTATTCAAAATACATTATCAATCTCAACATGAACTCAAAAAAAAAAAACTTTTCACAGAAATATCACAAATTATAACATGGAAAAGGAGGGGGGAATTTATAACCTCCTCCCCCCCCCCCCCAAATCAAAAGTTCGCGCCACTGGTAATAATCACATCGGTTATGCCTGTAATTGCTTCGTCAGGTGAAAGAGAAGCTGCTGTTTTGCGCATGATTTTTACGTGTGCGGAACCAGAATAATTTATTTGCTAGTTATTCAGAAACGGCTTTCATACGTCCAAGAGCCAAGGTCACACAGGCGAAGGGACTCTCGCTACTCACCCTGGAGCTGCGCGAGGCCTTGGGGTCCAGGTAGGTCCTCAGCTTGTTGAGGTAGTGCGCGGGCGGGTCCTTTGCCTGCACGCGTTCCTGGAACCACACGGAGCACAACGTCACGCACAACACCGGGGGAGCTGAATTGTTGCCCCTTGGATGGGCAGCCCGTCAGGATTTTTCTGACAGTGGTTAGGTTACGTTAGGTCACTTTACAAACTAACCACTGTCAGAAAAATCCTGAAGGGCTGCCCATCCAAGGGGCAACAATTCAGACAAGCTTTCAAAAACACCACTGTCAGAAAAATCCTGATGGGCTGCCCATCCAAGGGGCAACAATTCAGACAACCTTTCAAAAACACCACTGTCAGAAAAATCCGGATGGGCTGCCCATCCAAGGGGCAAGTATTCAGGATTATTTAAACTCTTAAAGGAGCGTGTTTTAAGAAATTGGATGGGCTGCCCTTCCAGTCTCTGTACAAATAAACCACTGTCAGAAAAATCCTGAAGGGCTGCCCTTCCAATGGGCAACAATTCAGTCGCCCCCCTCTCAACACCAATACCCATGACCAATACCTGTGAAATTCGCGGATTCATTTCGCGATAGGATAGAGTCCAAATATACTTTTGACATTATTTTGCTCCAGTGATTGGGCCACAGTTTATCTGAAGGACACTAAGCCAATGAAAAAATCTTCAACAGAAGAATTAGCGAATCACGATCATTCCAGTCAACAGGTGTTACGAGTCGGTAACCAATCAGCAGATTTAATTTGCACGAGTGCGTAGAGGATCATGGAGTCTAGCCTTTAGGGATTTGAAATCGCGAATTTTACAGGTCTCTACCCATGATCAATACCTGTTCTCTGGGACGTGTCCGACCACAATATCACGTGCACTACATTTACAATCAGCATCTAGTGGGACAGTTCACAAATATCTGTACGAGTAGTATTACATTTTGTCATTACGAACATTAAAAAAAAATTCAGTGTTTTGTTTAACTGATCGTACGTATTTCAGAAAAAAATACACACACAAAACATTTTTTCACTTTATCTTCAACTGTCATCGCTGTAATTCCAGAGTTGGATATAATGAATTATTGTTCGTGCTCCACACTTATTGGACGAATAGTCGGAGGAAAGAAACATCGCAAGCAACAGAAATAGAGTAACGAATAATGGTAACGAATAATGGTGATTCACCCCCCCCCCTTAAAAAAAAGTAAAGAGATAACAAAAAATAATCTAATCCAATCCGCGCCTGAACTTTAAGTTTTTTTTGTAAAAATGTATTATTTTACTGTGTGTAATTAAAAAAAAAACTTTGCTTCTTTTGAACATCAGTTAAAACCAGGTAGTCAGAAACCATATGTGTCATAAATTCGTTGATATAGCCTTTTGAGGGGCTATAATTGTTCTACATTTCGGACTCTCTATTTAACTGCGAGGCATTCCATACCACCCGAAACACTCCCGTTTCTAGCCCTCCACAAACATGGCAGCAGGGTCCGCCACTGCTGACAGCTATTGAGTATTACCCGCAGTGTGCATTACAATGGGCATTTACTCTCTCTTTACAATGCAAGGTATCTGCTATTAGATCTGACCTTGTTTCAGTCTCCTCTGTTGCCAGATATGTCCAATGAACACAAATGTTTTAGTCACAACATTGTTATGCAATAGAAAAATTTGAAAATGTAAAAAAATATATATCTGGAATGAGAATTTTGGAATTAAATTTCCTTCTTATATGTCATTAATAAAACGTAACTGAACGAAGCCATCTTGATTTCAAGTGTTTTTGCCATCAATTATTTTTGTATAAATTTTTTATTCACTTTTTGGCTCTGTTTGACCATTGAACATTATTAATGGAATGACTTGTTATTAATTTTGATCGACTGCTACACAAAGTTTCTCCCATGATAAGTATAATAATTGGTAATAAGAATTCACAAATTATTTCTGTCAGAATGTATACAACTGTACCTAATAATATATGTTATCAGAACAAGAAAAAAAAAATGATACAATTGAAAAACATATAACTTACGTCAAGTACAGATCATATTAAACATAATAATTTTTGATGTTAAAAAGCCGGGAACAACCTGGCAACAGTTGGCACTACTGCCTGCGTGAGACAGGCTATAGGACAAACGATATTAGAGAAGCAAAGCTGTCCAGTTCAAAGCGGTCACTCTTTCTTCGGCGTCAAAGCGGAACATTCTGAGTTTAACGTTCCTTGAAAGTTCTCCACTTTTTAGAGTAGTTTCTAGGCCTTGAAAAAAAATATATTTTTTAATATTCATGAAAATAGCCTAATAGTATTTTTTTCCTTCTTGACAGCGAGACCATTAGAGACGGTAACATACTACATGGAACAGTGATATTGGGGAAGGAACTGGTCATGTCCTGCAGTAAGGGAGTATCTCGTAGCTCGCCTGGAGTGGTTCCGTGGGAAACCACGGGGAACCATACATGACACCAGGGGCGTAGCCAGGGGAGTGTTTTAGGGGTTCAAACCCCCCTCCCCCTTTAGCACCAAATATTTAATTAATTTCTTACTCATCACTCAAACAAATTTTATATTAAAATTAATAACATTTTAACCATTACAATATTTAAATTTAAGTACCGAAAACTGCTAAAATAGCACTATTTTACACCTTAAAATCCCAATTTTCTCGGTGGAGGACCCCCGGTACCTTCCGCTTTAATACGGAGAGGAGGGGGGAGGGGGGGGGGGGCATGCTTCTTAACACCCTCCATACACAAATCCTGGCTACGCCACTGCATGACACGGCAGTTATTGGAACGAAGTGTACTACCACAGCGCCGATAGCGAACACACACCGACGTGTGTGTGCGCGCTGGTACAGAGGCGCCAGGAAGCGTCTGGCGGTAGACACGAGGCAAGGAGGCGACCGCCTGCATCGCTGATGGAACTAGCGGTCATCTCCCCTCCCTCCCGCCCTTCCTCCCTCCCTTCCACCCACCCACCATCACCCCACTCCACTACGGTCTTCAAAACACAGCACAGGCTGGAAGACATGCTTCCTAAACTACAGCTGCAGGTTCATAAGCTGAAAACATCTGTCCTACCTAGAGCCCGTCTACAATAGTCCGAACCTGTGCGTGGTCCGCGTCCTTATCCGAATGTGAGTGACGTCACATTGTCTCACCGAAAACTGCCCTGTCCACAATTGCGATGTCTAATGTCCGAATGTATTGATTTAAAGTTGTCACCAGAGCGCAGTAAATGTGCCAAACCAAATGTTTTTGTTTATTGTTTGATGCTTTGTATTATGAGATTGAACTTATGAAAGTTGCGGGGATTCAATATTATATATTTATTCAGTGAGGCAAAGTGGCTCTTCTTGACTTACAACACCTTCCATTTCCTTCAATAACAAAAACAAACACCACGTTTTCAAACGGGAATTGGAAATTCAAATTTCGTGAGTGTTCTGTTCTTTTTCTGTGTCCGAAGTACACGGGTTGGGACAAAAAGTTCAAATTGACGAATGTCTTCGGACCAGATAGGTTCGGACCTTCGGCCAGTTGACGCATGCCATCAGAGGGTCACGTGGACCAATCAGCGACGAGTGTCCTTCGGACACGTTTAGGACATTGCTATTGTAGACGGGCCTTTATGGTCGAAGTGCTTCTCAACGCTGGTGGTGTACGGCTTCCTACTTGGGGCTGAACAACATTTTTACTCTAAATGACACAAAAAAAGTATTTAAGATATAATACCCGAGGGTCTGGATTATGTTTAATTTGAAGGAGTTCCACAAATCAACGCAAATTTCGTCATTGTATGTAGAAAAATTATTTCATTAAAATTTTCGATGAAATAATTTTGAAACAGCGACAAAATACACGGTGTTGTAGAACTTCACTAAACATAATTCAGACGCTCAGTGATCCATCTTAAATTTTCAACTTATTTTGTCGGTAGAATCCTAAGATGCACCATTAGTACCAATTTCCGAACTGTCAGTTACGGAGCAACACAGAATAAACTTATATGCGCACATTACTAAGTATTTGTAAAAAAATTTAAATGTGCAAAATTACCTGTTTTTTTTTTTTTTTCACATTTGCTAGCAGTTATGGGGGCACACCCAACATGTAGGTCACATGTCCCGCAAAACCATGGTCTCAAGTTTCCACTGTCGCACTTCTGTACCTCCCTCCTTGTTCTACGGCCAGGTAGTCCTACCGGACCCGGCCGTCTACGGCTGGTCTTCAGAACGCGCACGGAGGTGGCGCTGACCGCAACCCGGAACCGGAAGTGGCGGACACGCGTGACGGTAAAGTTGCGTCGTAGCACCCCTGGGGGGGGGGGGGGGGGGAAGAGAGAGAGACGTAACACCCCAGCTGCGGACACTTCGTCTTCGAACCGCCAGCTATCCTGGCGCCGTTGTCTGCCCGGGTCCACGATACGAGAGACTATTGTAACACCACTCTCCACTGGTTCGGATCCCACCTTCATCTCGGATAGAACTTCGAAAAATTGTAATATTTGCTTAGAGTGGTTCATCCAAAGCTTTAGGAGGGGAAAAAAAAAAAACGGGATTTTAAAACTGCTCAAGATCCGAGTTGTGTGTTTACGAAAACATGTAAGAACACACTGAGATCGAATGAGTAGATATGTTTTTTCCGGATTTCGGTATGAACTATATTTTCATAACAGCGTTTTTATAATAATGTTTAGGCACGAAACACCTGGTGCAGAAAACACTCAAAGGATGTTTTACACCTTTATCTTCATAACACAAATACACCACTGACTACGTATACCCACTACATATAAATTTTTATCGCTCAAGCCATTTTAAGGACGTGAAATAATTTAAAAAACTTAATACTGACGTCACATCACGTGTAATGACCTTAGCAGTTTTATTTCATTACGCATCATCATCAAATGCAAAACCATAACATGACCTTGTAGTATGATTTTTTTTCGAGTAAAAATTTATTTTTGGGCCGAAGTGGGCGCGAACACGAGTGCAGTTGGAGCTTGCCTAGGCTGAAAATGAAATGAAGGTTACGTTTTCTTAAAATCAACCCCGACACGCGCTGACGTTAATGAACGAAAATGCGTACAAGTTTGTTATGAATTTCGCTACGCTTTAAAAATTTTGTTTTTCTCTTTCCAAATATCTAAATTTTAACTATTATTTACTATTATTTTCACCGACAGCTTTACAGCAGACACTTTAAAAATGGCGCCTTTTGTTTTCGTTTCCATCACATTACGATCGACCATCATTTCAACCCCTTAGGTCTTGTTTTCTATGAGAAACACTGAAAATTATTTGTAGCGACGTTTCAAGTGAATAACTCCATCTAATGCCCCCGTTTTTCACTTCCTTCAATTATACGTATAAGGAATATTTATTCCAAAATTCAAGTGTTTATAATCAATGGTTGGTGGTCGGGGATTATATGACACGTCAGATTTTACTTTCACGCGTGGATTAAAAGTGTATTTAAAATTAAGTAATTTTAAAAGCAATTAGCCGTTACTTCCGACATGCTAATAAGCTACGGACACAAAAGAGTGGTCGAGTTGGATAAAGAGTGGTTATTTCTTCGTAGATTTGAAACCGAAAATTTGAAGGGAAAAAAGTCAACATTACATATTTAAACATAAAGTGCAACAGCAAATGCCAGGGCTGTCACAAAAATATTATTTAAGGTGTTCATGGGGCATGAAATACATTTCATAAGACTAAAAACTATTTTTTCACGAATATACAATTTAGTAAATGAAACAAAACAAACACATGAAAGGTCCAGTGCGTGTTCGCGAGCTGCACGTGTTATGAAAGAAACGTTCTCCAAGATCTGCCCACTTCTCCGACTTGTACACACTTCTTCCCCCGACCAGCAGTGGACTTTATTCTCGAGTCTATATGCTCCAGTTATCGCTACTGTCAACGGACATTTCAACTACGCGGGAGAAATGTTGTACCGGATGCCGTCATTCTGCTACAGTGGCGCCAGTGGTGGTGACAAACGTAAACACTGCAGTGTGTCTGGCGCACATAATAACGTTTCATTTTTTATCTTCATTGCTTTTGATTGCTTTATTATAGTTTTGCTTTGTATTTAAATTTTATAATATACAGTAATCATGTTTATTGACTTGATGTAAAAAAAGGTTACTATATGGTGGAAAGTCGTTTTCTCCGATAAATTACAGCAGTACACTACTTACTCTCTTCAGTACACACGCAAAAATATACGTAAATATTAATATTTGAACCAAATACGAAATCTTTTAAAGCTTCAAGTGAATAGAAAACTTGCAATGAAAAGCATGGATACCCAGAAGACATACAACAGCAAGATGTTATGCAGAATTATATATATACATGTGTAATTATATTAAAATCCAGGTTCACGAAGGCCTGTTGATCTTTTACTTTATGGTATGTACCTTGAAGCGAAAATAGCCAACATGAAGATGTTAATATACCAAGGACTTCGCCGTACCTCAAGGAGGAGTTTTGCTTCAATATTTCCCAGGTTTCTAAACGTTCCTTGCATGCTTCTCTAAGATGCCCATACCTCCAACTTGTACAGCTAGCTACTTTATTATTAAAGTTCCGTTCGTCCTAATTTATTCATTAATCAAGAACGGAAGTTTTCTTTTTTAAAAAAGCCAAACTTTAAAGGACTTTGAAAACAAAATGGCTGGAGCAATGTTAACGTCCAAGTCTTGAACACATCTACAATCCTCTCTATTCCCCCACTCTCTTCCTCCCTCCGCAAAAGAGATAACTTAACCGGAGGGGTATGTTTTTGGAGTCTGAAAACGGGTACGTAGAACAGTTTTCGACGATGAGACATTAAGGGCTCACGGTCCATGTACTTAGGTACATTGTTTATAACATATCATATGCTAAAGACTAGGAGAAATTTCGGAAATGCCTCCCTCTTCCTTCCCCCCCCCCCCCCCCCCCACCACCCGGATGATGGAAGGGTCAAAGTCCCCGAATTTTCGGGACAACGAATAAATCGATGTACGTTCATTTTGACGTACCCACGGTTGTCAAATCCCATGATTTTTCTCTTTCACGGAGAAAACGTTCGTGGTGGTTTGCGTCGTCGTGACATTTGTTTCCCACGAGCGGTGATGGAGGCCCCCTCCCCTTTATCACCCTAGCACCGCGAATCCTCTATCAGTGGTATACCACGTGCTCCTCGCCTGGTGTTTTATGAAAACAGAAGCAAGTTTTTGTATTCTGTGCAGCCATCTGCCATGTATTGAACCAACCTAACCACCATCTAGCTAAACTAAATACAACATCCATAACTTTACAACCTGTTTTCTCAGTACAATGTACAGTCTGCTTGTTTCCTTTCATATAGATGCCCTTCCGATTATGGTTTGTCCCATCTACGCCACTAACACAAATAACTTTCCGCCACCCTTTTTGGGATTAAGTGGCGATTTTTTTCTCTGATCTCTACATGTCCTAAAATCTAAATTCCTCACTATCTGGGGCTGAGCGGAAAATCAAAGTTAAATTAACCCATATATTTTCTTATCTACATTTAATTATTTTACTTATTTTGCGACATAACGGTTTGGTATATCCTTTATTTCAATTAATGCTTTTTTTTTGACGTGACAACGTCTAATAAATCGATGAACGCCGGCTGCACGCACGAAAAAGTGTCCTGTAACGCAAATTGTCCCGTTACGCACATTGTCCCGTTACGCTCATTATACGCTTGCGCCGCAATTCTCTCTCTTCCACACGATTGGAAGACAACCATCGATTAGACTTTTTCGAGGCACATTAAACTTGAAACACTCCCATTCGTTTCCTACTTTTCCTATCATCGTCCTATCCTTAACAGAATAACACAGATTGGAAGAAGTTAAAATAGCAAACATAACATTGATGAAATGATTGCATTACTTTTATGAATAAAATTGAATCATTTTTTTTATTGAATTATCACTATTTTGTATGGATACAAAGAAGGAGTGAAATGAAATCTACAATTTAATGGATAAATTTACTTTTATTTGCACTCATTAATTCAAATATGTTTATTACTTTAACGAAGAGATTATTTTAACCATAACTTTTATACATGTTTGCTATTTTTAACTTCTTCCAATCTGTGTTATTCTGTTAAGGATAGGACGATGATAGGAAAAGTAGGAAACGAATGGGAGTGTTTCAAGTTGAATGTGCCTCGAAAAAGTCAAATCGATGGTTGTTCCAATAGAGTGGAAGAGAGATAGATGCGGCGCAAGCGTACAATGAGCGTAACGGGACACAGCGTAACGGGACTATGTGCGTTACGGGACATTTTTTCGTGCGTGCAGCCGGTGTTCATCGATTTATTAGACGTTGTCACGTCAAAAAAAACATAAAATAGTGCTTTTGAGTCATAACAATTGTACAGGAACATTATGAAAGGAAAAAAATAATTACTAACACAAATTATTATTTTACAGGATAAAACTATTTGTAGCAGTCTGTCACTACTTACAAGGCCTTCCATTAATTGGTCGATCAGAGCTAAAAAAAATTTTAATACTGAAAAATTATTTTTAAAATTTAATGGTTGAAACCAAGATGGTGTCTTTCTGATTATTTTTAATATTTTCAGACGATGCTCTTGATGAAATACACGAAACTGTTTTTCAAAAAAAAAATTCCTTCCAAATTTTAATCTTAAAAATTTATATATAATTTTTTCTTTAATACATTATTAAGTAGGTGTATCTAAAACTTTGTTGCTCTTTGCACACATATACGGACAGAGAATACCGAAACAAGGACAGCGCTAGTAGCAGATATTGCGCATTGGAAAGAGAGAGTAGACTGCCATTAAAATGCACACTGCAATCTAAGGATCAGACGCGCATATGTTGTTCTGTCACAAATACTTTCAACAGACGTCCGCTAATGTAAAACATGATGAGAATATGAAGTTGCGCAAGTGGTCGTAATGATAATCACTTGCACGACTTTTTTCATCCATTATTTTACACTTGGTGAACATGTGTAGTAAGTATTTGTGAGAGAACAACAAATTCAAGGGAGACATCGTGTTAAGATTTACAAAGCAGCCCGTTTACAGTAATTACTATATAGTGAAAAAAAAAAATCAAACATGGCGCGTGGGACCGAGCCTTAAGATTCAATAATTTAAACGAGGCAGCCCTGACCCGGGTTCGAATCCCATCGCGGCTATCCCAATCTCGGTTTTTCTCAGTTCTCTGAAAATCCCTCTCCGTGCCAACGCTGTAACGGTTCCTCGCCTCAGGCCGACATACTTGGGCTGGAGTAAGGCCGTAACAAGGCTT
Source organism: Bacillus rossius redtenbacheri (assembly GCF_032445375.1). NCBI lineage: Eukaryota > Metazoa > Arthropoda > Insecta > Phasmatodea > Bacillidae > Bacillus > Bacillus rossius. The sequence continues at coordinate 51,243,121 of NC_086338.1, read as the reverse complement.
TTGTGAAAAGGGGGGGGGGGTTATGTTATATGAGTAATTTTTTTATAACTGAATATTAAAATATTGTCACACTAAAATCTCAGGGAATAGTGTACTTTTAGCTCTCCAACGTTTACACATCGAAATTTAAGTAAGGATTTTGCTTGAAAAAAATAAAAAATAAAACGGAACATATATTTTGGTTTATAGTTAAATTTTTTTTAAAAGTAATGTGTTATTGAGCCATTTGTTTGATGATTTCGTTAGAAAAATGAATAATGGAATAATCTTATCAAATTAGTGTATTGTAATCGGTCCCTCGATAAATCTACAAAGTTTGAATGAAATCTGGCCTTTTAAAGTGGGTCAAAATCACACCCGAAGGGAGTCGGTTACAAACATACAAACATACAGGTGAATTGACTTGATGTAAGTTTTTGGACATACGCCATTGCTAAGAACTTTTTCTGTTGAAGAAACACTAATAAATAAAATAAATAAAAATACACAAGAAAGACAAAAAACATACAAAATTAAGCAAACAATTGCTGTTGTCAACAAGAATATAAACACCACAAAATATTCTTGTTGACAACAGCAATTGTTTGCTTAATTTTGTATGTTTTTTGTCTTTCTTGTGTATTTTTATTTATTTTATTTATTAGTTTTTCTTCAACAGAAAAAGTTCTTAGCAATGGCGTATGTCCAAAAACTTACATCAAGTCATGCGCTCCCATTGCACAAATCTTTTAAAGATAACATACAGGTGAAGCTAATATAAAACGTGTAAAAAGTCATTCATATATGTTATTAAATACAGACTATCAGTACAGAAGCCCACTGTGGATTACAATAATCCTTCTCCACGTTGCTGTATATTTGGTTTTTTTAAAATCCCGGAAGGTGGGAAAGGGGAGGGGCAGGGGCTCCGGACGGACAACCCCCCCCCCCCCCCGGGGCCCCAGCGGTGTGGACTGAAGAGCAGACAGACGCGCCTCGCTGCGTGAGCTGTCCTTGGACCACTTGCGCGCGCCGGCCTGACTGCCGCGCGGAAACTGCGCCGTCCGGGGGAGACGTCCTCGCAGATATTGCGCGTCGGCTGACCGTTCCCCGGACTGCATCGAGCGACTTTCCAGGGAAGGTTTCCTACACGGCTACGCACGATACATAATTAGGGACCGGAAAAATTCGCGGGGGTTCAATGACCTGTAGGATGAACTCCATAGTTCTACGTGCACTCGGTCAAATGCCACCCACTCATTGGCTGCTGTCTTGTCAGACGTCCCAACGTAGCAGCCTGTGATTCGATACAGCTTTGGTTGGGTGTTTCTCATTGGCCCAGAGTCATCTAGGTGAGTTGTGAGCCAATAGCAGAGGCTGCATTGAGGTGTAACTATTTGTATTTTAGCCTATCGCGAAATTAACTCGCGAATTTTTCCGGTCTCTATATATAATGCATGTGGCATACTTTAAAAAGGAACTCTACAACAACACCTCACCATAGAAACATGAAAAAGGAAAGGAGAAAAAAAATTGAGGTGAGAGAAGAGGGAAATCTATTAAACCTGGTGGGTCTTAAAAGAATTGGAAATAATCACCCCCTGCTTCATGCCAACGAAAAGTGCCCACGTAATAAAGAATTGAGAGTACGTATAGAAAAATTATCTACCAAACATTTGAACATTTGAGTCCTTTCAAGTTTATTATGTCACCTAAATTAAGAGCCCATTATCAAATTATAAGCTACGCGAGTGACAAAGAATCTGGAATGCAATATAAGCATTTGGCCAATCGCGATTTTGAACCTTCTCCCCCTTCTCTATCTCTATCTCTCCACAGCTCTGTACGCTCAAGAAAAGCACATCCTGTAACTAAATAGTGTGACTACTGAACCAAAGGGCGTAATTTGTAAAAGGGGAGAGTTACAAGCAAGGGAGGGAAACAGCTGCCCCCCTTTCCGAAGAAGAAAAAAAATTGTATGTATAAATTATCAATTTCTTACGATCTTATTAATAAGTAGTCGTTGGTATTTAATCAGTTTGAAAATAAACTAATTTCGAAATAGAGATACGGTGTCATTTGTAAGTAGTCATAAGAATTACGGCCTTAGGAATTTTCTCTATAAATTTCATTTGGAGTTCGATCAGCCCTTGACCGAACCGGGCTGGTATTTCTCGTGTGAAGTTAGCGACAGAAACAGTCACCGGTGAGGCGTTTTCGCCGGCACGGGAAATATCGTCAGACAGGACTGGCCTGCGCTGCGAGCAAGAAGGGATCAAGGAGCGACTGGCTCGGGCTCGGGGTCGCCAGCAGACTCGGCGGTGACACGGCGGGTGGTGACGTCTCACGTCGCGATGACTGGTCTCCCGCGGTGCGCCCCACCGACTCGACCGCCTCGATTACACTGCGCGAGGTTCCAATCCAGGGGAAGCCTAACATGTACATCAAGCTCTGTCCCTGCCCGAACACGCCCGAATATTCACCTTCGGCCAGCCTCGGGTTCATTTATATATATTTATATTTCTCTGTTTATTTTAATGTAGCTGTACTAACCTAACTAACCGTCCATAATGATTTAAAGTGTTTTAATGTAGCTAACCTATCCGAACACTTTTAATACTTGAATTCATATTTCCTGCGCAAAAATGAAACAAATCCCGAGGTTGGCCGAAGGTGAATATTCGGGCGTGTTCGGGCAGGGACAGAACTTGATGTACATCTTGGGTTTATCTCAAATCCAGACGCGCACAAACATCGCTACGGGCCGCTACGCCCAAGCATGGTTGGAACTTTGAACAACATCGAATTGAACCTGACTGCTTAAAGTGCTTGCAATAACTTAACCCCGCATTAATGAGCCCAGGGTATATGCAGGTTTTAACTGGACCCAACTTAAACTAGTTACAAAGTCCAGATCTAAGATGTGGAAGTTTAGTCGTGGCATCAATCGCTGCCATGGCTGGCCAATCCCCAAACAAAACACAACCTGTCTGGATGGCTAAAATCCAGCACGACCAGGCGTATAGACTTCGGCCTGAGACGCGCTTAGAGTCTTCCCTAACCCAGTCCCATCCCAAACAAATACACTGATATTTTAGTTAAGGTGGGGAGGGAGGGGGGGGGGATTGCACGAAGCTACTCGCCTGCGAACACACTCGCTAAGAAAACCAACTCGCCCATCGAAGTCACGCAGCCCGCGTTGCCTCTGCGTTGTGTAGCTCTAGTAGAAGAGGTGGCAACCAGCCAGCTTACTTTCGACAGTTTTTTTAGGCTAGAACAATTTTAATTCGTTTAATTTTTTCAAATAAGGCTTTGTTAAAGAAACAGTAACACAATTAAGTTAAATGTTTGACGTTTACTGTGATTGGCTAGTACAAATAGTTTGTGTGTGTTCTCTGCCTGAACGAAAGCAAACTTCCAAAACACTTTGAAAAATGATTATGGCATAAAATCAATTGAAGCCAACATTGCGTCTTTAAGGCCTCGGCCTACCTGAGCTTCAGGTAAAACAACGCGATTTGAATACTCAAGGTATCCGAGTGGAGTCTGTTTACGAAAAGCATTAAAAGAGTTCGCTGAGGTCCCATAAGTAGTTTTGTTTCAGGATTCAGTTTTTAACCTGTATTTTTATGCGTCACATTCGGATCACGAAATTTTGGTATTTGAACGTACGTGAATTTTCTCGTCACCGAGGTTAGATGTTTACACATCACTGGTGAGTCCTGATAGACTCGGGAAGCATACATTTCACAGACGAGAGAGACACACTCGAAGTTCCCCGAAGTTCATGCGCGCTTTCTTTTAATTTTTGATTTCACAGTATCTTTAATGTAGCTATCCTAACCAAATCAACCGTCCACCTAATTGACCATTAGTTATCATGAGTTACAATGAACAAAAAAAAAAAACCGAAGATGCACGATCGAACGTTTGGCTCTCTCGTCTGTGAAAATAATGCTTCCCGAAAGACTCGCTCACGAAGATTTTTTTTTTTTACAATTCTTTGTAAAATAATAAAAACTATGAAATCGACGTGATTAAAACCTTTTAAAAAAATGGGCAGCAGCCTTCAGTGTGTCCCCCCCCCCCTCCACCGGGTCGAGGAGTAGCAATGCAACTGCGGCTGTACCAGCACGCTGTGCACACCGAGGGAATGGTTAACAGTGCTAGGGCCACGAGGCAAGGAGGAGGATGTAAGGGGGGGGTGAGAGGGCTCCCAGGCGGGCGATGACGCCACCGCCGCGCCTCACAGCTGTCCCGTCAGGTCTGACAACACTACACGTGCAGTCGTGCCACACGAAACCATCCTTCAGCGACCCACGCCATGTTCCGACCAAGCACTAAGCTGGGCGCATGGTTTTCCGAACCTACCGATTCCACAACAGCGCATAGGACTGTCTGTCGTGAGCGTGGGGATACAGGATCGTGCGCACAGAAGGGAAATTAATTAAATAATTTATTTCTGTTACGGGCGCACGGCGCAACAACCAATGAGAGCAGAGCAGGACGAACGGAATTTTCGCGGGCCATCTGATTGGCCGGGTGGCATGTGAGTACAGCTTTAAGAAGCATGAATTACGAGAGGAGGGGGTATAGAGGGGAAAGCGCAGCTGCGCCGCTGAGCGTGGAACTAGCGAGCCTGCAGCGCCGCACACTAGCACACGCACGAAGACAATTTTCAGTCGCCTGCGGATCACGCTCGCTTTCACGCCGCCGTCGCTCCCACGCAGGGCTTCTGCCGCACTTTCGACACCTCGCTCGCTCCCGACGCACTTTCCACGTGCGCGTTACACACGCTACCTGCATTAAGGCGCCCCGCCCCCCCTACCCCCCCCCCCCTCGCCGTAAGTCCCGTGCACAGCTTCAGCGATCTGGAAACACCTCCAACATACCCGAGTGGTGTCTGTCCACGCAAACAATTTAAGAATACACTGCCCGAGTGGGAGGGGTGAGAGAGAATAAGTAGTAACGTTCCCCGAGTTTCATTTTTTAAATTTTAGTTTCATAAAACGCGTATTCAGTTCAAACGCGTCTTTTTTCAGAATATTTTTTTTTTCGGCATGAAACAACCGATTCGAGTTCCTAAAAAGCACTCCGAGACACTTGCTTTACACCCTTACCTTAATTTATCCGCCATATAATGTTATGGTCACCGCTCAGATGTCGTAGTTGCCCCCATGCACGACGAGAAGAATGCGCGCCAGTTCACAGCTTTGCGCTCGTAAGGGCGATAACGCGCTAGAAGCACCGGCGAGCGTCGCACTTACCAGCCCGCCTCACCGACACAAGTACACCCCTGTCGTCGAGGGAAGGAATATCGCCCGTGGATTACAGCCGTGAGCCATTTCGGCACCTGCGGGGGTGATTCCAGGAAAACGGACACCGTGTCTTCAGAATGGGTCTCCAGCGAGCCAGTACATCGCCTTATTACACTACGCCGCTTAGTTTCGTATCACTTGTACGAGTACAAACTCGGTGCTTTCCGCAGCTAGCTTGAGGAACTAGAACTGATCAAATGACTGAATGATTTATGCCGCAATCACAATACTACTTTGAACATGCAGGTTTATCCGCGCGACAAACAAACGACAGTCATTAATATTTACCGGGTGTGTTCTTAATTCGACACGTGAGAAATATATTTAATTCAAACTCAAAATTCTACTGCATGAACATACTTCAAGGATTTGAAGGATGAATTTAGTAAACGAAACTTTGAAAAAACATATATTACATATGCACCAGTCAAAACATACTTCAAGGATTTGAAGGATGAATTTAGTAAACTAAACTTTGAAAAACATATATTACACATGCACCAGTCAAACCATCTCACAAAAAAATCCAAATTCTGACGCTCATTTCAGTGACGTAGCGCCAGCAACGCGATGGAAATAATAATAAACTTTCTAGGATGAAAGTCTGTCGCGCCTGCGAATACTATCGCGCAGACGTCATGCGAGTGCCGAGCGCGTATTTTAATCGCGTCGCAGTATTGCGAGTCCAGCGTTAGGGCTTAAACATCTCTTAGACGTCGGGGCCACCACAGACGGTAAGGAGACAATGGAGCAAAGACGAAATGCATTCAAATTCTGGGATGGCTTTTCTGCCCTCTTGGGCCTCGGTCTCACACGCCATGTATATTTTTTTGAAGTGAAACTTCTAATGCGACTTCCAACAAGGTTGCGTTAAACGTTCAACGCTCCTGGGGAGGGGGAATAGAAAGAGACAGGGCGAGAGCGAATGCGTGGCACTCGAACGCATGCGCAAGCGTTAGCAACGAGTAGCGTCCAATATTCCAAAGCAAGAGGGAGAGAGAAAGAAAGATACACAAAGGTAGAAAGTAGGAGAGAGAAAGAGAGTGAGTCGGTAGATCCCAAGCACATGCGCGTGGTATTCTTGCTATGCAGCGAAGTAAACAGTGTGAGCGTCGTGAAAACCAAAGGAGGAACTACCATTGATGCAGTTTTTGTAAGAAATATTGAAAAAATATAACTCAAACATTTCGTATCTTACTTTAGTTATCATAATCCCATTGTAACTGTTATAGATTTGGATATTTCTCCACTCGAAAATGATAATTAAAATATGCGATCAATTGTGAATTGTAAGCAATGTTAATAAAGTTTGTCTTAAAGAAACATTATGATTTCACTAAAAATCAATTTCTACCCCTTACTATTTTCATTTCCACATTACGAAGTTTCACTTCTTCCGCACGGAGGGACTCCACGCACTATTTTTTTTTTTTATTATTTTCCCGTCATTAACATATTACCTCCTTTGAATTTGTAGTTCTGCTACAAATAAATGTGTGCCAAAATAACAAATACGAGAGAGGTTGTAACTTAAATTATCACGATGTCCTTAATGGAAAAAAAATGAACCAGGCGTGTGATACCATTGAGTAATGGACATCGTTGTTGACGAGACGTTAAAAGAATAAAAATCAATAAATAATATATAATAGACTATTGGCACCCTGTACGTGCAACCCGTGAGGCGTGGGCGAGGTGACGTCACATCCTTCTGACTCAGTGTGACTGCGGCACACACGGAGTAGGCGGCGTGACGTCACCAATTAGAAACATTCGAAAACTCCGATGACTAGGAAATACTCTAACACCACTCCGCTGTAATCACAACTGGGCGACGGACGCGACGCGAATAACGCGATGCGACAGCAAAATATCGCATCACTGTGAACATGCGACATACGACATACGACTATATACATATGGGAAAATATCCTTGTCACTACGTTTGCACTACATACACGGCAATAATCAGTGTTTACTAATTGCTTTTAATTGATCTGTTTGAAATGATTGTTTTAATCTAAATTTAATATAGCCTACATGCAGAAAAAAATTATTGTACGAGAGGGGCGTACGTTAAAGTAAACAAAAAATTACATTTGAAACAAAACCTAAAGAATAATAACCAATGGACCAGTTTAACCTTCAATTGAAAACCGAAATATTGACGATCATTCCTGTAACATCGCTCCCGCGACGCGACGGAAATAGAGAAGAAAACTTTCTAACCGAGGATTATTTTCACAGCCTATTGTCTCACAGACGTCGCAGATGTGTCGAACGTGATTAATTGAGAAAACATATTTCATTGGCATCGCGTCCGTCGCTCTGCTGCGATTCCAGCATCGCGGGGCTGAGTTTGTGGCGAGTCCAGCCAATGGCGGCTCCAGGAAGACCTCTTGGGCAGGGCTCTCACACACAGGAGGACGCATTTAACAATCATGACATTGCCCTTGGGATATTCACAAAATATGTGGTCTCTAATACTGAAATTTAGTATTTTCGTACAAATTTTGATTCAAAGAAGAGTTTAGCACACTAACGAAAGTATTTAAGTTAACATTAATATTCCCTACAAAGAAAAAAGTAAAATTTGGGCTCGGAAGGGGCTATCGCCCCCTGCGCCCTTCCTCTGGAGCCGCGCTGCTTGAGTCCAGCACGGACGAGGCACGCGGACACGTGTGCGATGCTTATTCTGACCAGTGAGGGAACAGATAAGAAATTACACCAACTTCCTGTTGCAGACAGCGCGGCCTTTAAGAGCCTTGAGGTGTGCAAAGCTTTAGGAAAAACGCGATTTGTAAACTTACTCAACATATCCGTGTGTGGTCCGTTTACGAAAATATTAAGAATTCGCTGAGGGCCGAGAAGTAGTTTCGTTTCCGGATAAAGTTTTTAAACTGTGTTTTCAAAAAGAGTTGAAATGGCTAAAAGGCGTGTTTTCGGAGAATAATTAGGCTCAAAACAAACGGTAGTGATTTTTAAAAGCACGTAAGGGATTTGCAATACACCTTTATCTTCAGTTCTCCGCCATATGTTACGGTCACTGCTGAAATTTCATAGTTCTCCTATGCACGCGCGCCATTTCAGAGCCTTGCGATACCGCGCTGGAATCACTTATCCCGCCCCAATAACATAAATACACTCCTAGCTTGGGGGTTGAGGGAGAGCCTTAAGAGCCTGCCACGTTGTCAAATTTTAGTCGCCAACCTCGACCACAAAGTTGTACGGATAAAAGGCTAATATTTGACAAAATATTACTTTCGATTCCCTCAATCACACACAGTTGGCAGATAAGACTAAATATATATATTTTTTTATCAAATCACACTATCGAAGTTAATTGATGGCTTGATCACTTGTCAATTTTACTTATTCTACAATTTTGTTTTACTGTGCAGGATGGAAAATTTTAACTTGTAAAATTTACATAATTTTTTTTTTTTACTTTTAAACAATTCTTTTACAAAAATCACCAATACCCATTGCATAAAAAAATAAATGTTCGGCGATTTATAAAATTTATAAGACACATCATTCACATTTTCCATACAACATTAATAACGTTTACATTAGTCCTTCGGTATTTCGAAGATTCGTTCACCAGGAAACGCACGTCATTTCCGTTTCCGCTGTGCACAGTTCTGATTGGGCGATTCCGTCATCATCCGACATATTTGTAACCAGTGCTATAAATGAAATATTTTTATTGATACTAAATCCACCCCAACTTGTCGCACAAACATGGTTGAGCGGTAGTGAAATTTTCCGGTGACGTCATTACGTTCCAAGTATCTCTACAATGGCTTTGGCAAGGCTTTGACCTTGGGCAACAGGCGTGCAGTTCGGAGCTCGCAGGCACGCAGGCACGCATGCACGCATGCACGCATGCACACCGCGACGCTTTCGTGTTACTGCGAGGAAACACGCAGGTGTAGGGGGTAGGAGAGAGATGTTTCAGATAACATTACCTTTGAGAGATATGTGGAGTACGGAGGAAAATTACTTTAGTAATGCTTTAGGGGTGGGGGGAGGATAATGAGATCTCATACAACAAAAATGAATGATAAAATGTTTAAAGAATTGGTTTTACTTAAGTCTCAATTAAAACCTTAAAAAATATAATATTTTCTTACATTTATGCGATCAATGTTAATACATAATTAATAAAAATACATAATAAATGTCATTATCTTAATAACAATTAAGATAAATAAAAATACATTTTCATTAAAAGTTATTTTTTAAAGTACAGTACACTCCCTATTTAACGCGGTTGTCGGGGGACATAACTTTTACCCGCGTTGTTGCATAACCGCGATGTTTCGATGTGACCAAGGTCAAAAGGCATAAAACACCGCCTGTGTTCTAATAGGTCGGCAAGCACGCACAGTATAGACGGCCCGCCTTTGTGCGGACTTTGCATCCGCAGTTTTCACTAAACGCGGGTGAAAAAATAAAAATAATAAATTGTAAATATAAATATTAAATGTTGAATTTTATTTTTTATTTTTCCGCATGCCGCGCACAGTTTGTCGCACGGCCTACGAGCGCGCCACACGCCGCCATACACACGTGCGGCACACAAGCTGCTGCCAGTCTCGTGGTGTCAGCCACAGTATCTGCTTCGTCTGAGTGTCCGTAACAAAGTAAGTGCAGTGTGTGCGGTTACACACGATTTTGTAGTCAAAGTCTTCTAAATAGAAAGGCCATAGTAATACTTCAAACCGAATATGAATCGCAAAGTACCGAGTTTGATTGACAAAATAAAAATTCTAGATTTACGTACTTACAAATAGCGTGTCTTTTGCAGAAGTATGCAGCAGATACGTGAAAAACTATTCTAGCATTCGTACAATATAAAATAAAGAATCGTCTATTGTGTAAAGTGGTTAAACTTTGTTATCCATGCTTACAGTAAATTATAAATGGTCACATGTGGGATACAAAAATTGCGCCAAAATAATTTTAGCGCAATCAGTGGCGCCGTATTAAAAAGTCTGTTAAACGTTGTCTTTACTTATTCCATCAAACGCTGTGTCGAGTTGCTGAGTGTGTGTGGCTCGGATCGGCAAGTGTTATATTCCCTAGCCTCTGGTTAAAGGTCGGGAGGCCGCTACACATAAACATTTCCGGGGCTTGTTTACTACCTCACGGCAAAAGTGGTACAGTATGGTTCACGTAAGTATTGGACCACTGGGAATTCCTCGGCAAAGATTAAAATTACGCTAGCTGATTTACTTTATTATTTAATGTTAAAACATTATACCAAAGTAAAAAGATGAACGTGTATAATACAACGAATAATATTACGTCTGTAGGTTCAAGTTGTAACAAAACATTTATATGTCTCCGCTTGTCAACACACGTGACCACGAGAAGTGTGCAGACGGAAATGAGTGAACTACTCAAGGTCACCAGACTTCCCCCCTTTCGGCTTAATCGCCCCTCTCATCACTGGCGCTTATATTCCACTCCTCCCATCTACCCGGGTGTCTTGGTCGCAAATTCTCGGCTCGCCTCTCCCCTCCCAGCGCTTGCCGTCAAACAAACCTATCCAAAATCAATCCCCAGCCGAGTCACGCTGGATAATGTCGCTGGACGGTAGGCTTTATCGGGTCCCCTGTCCGATGCTTTATTTGTGGGTTAAAAAAAATGTTAAGAACTAATGTTTCAGAAAATAACACTGGTCTGGATTGGATCATAATTTGAAAACACTACAAGATAGAGGAATAATGTACGGAGATATCTTGTTTAGAATTTCACTGAGGACATTTTCTACGCCTAGGCTTTTTTCTGCCCGATGCTTAGTTTGTGAGTTACAACGCAAAATTATCCTAATCGGCTGTCAATCATTTATTCCATTATTATTACAGTAGAAACTCGTTAATCCGTGACGCGCTAATTCGGGAATCGGATAATCCGGGACGATTTAAAAGTGCAGAAAAAAAAAGAGAAGTAAAAATTGTCAGCGCTTAAAATTAACGTCACGCGGGCCGGCGGCCGGCAAACACTGCAAGCCTTCGCATGGGCCGCCAAACTCTGCAACGCTGTTTGTACCGACCCTTTGTGTCGTCCCCCTTTCAGCTGTCACATTTGTCACTCTTTAAACTTGAGGGGGATGTCTTGACTTCTGCTTCCCGTCTCCCTTTGTTTGTTTCCACCCGCCAACGCACGGCAGGCGCCTGGCGAGTGACGTGTCTGGCATTCGGCTGGACGAAGTGGGGTGATTGTGGGGGGGGGGGGGGGGGGGGGGGGGGGCTACCCAAAATTTATGTGTGCAAGTTCAGCACGATCTTATCTTTCTCTCTTCGGCTGTTGTAAATGACCATGAACTAATGGCTAGGCAGTGCCGTATTTTTTTAAGCCGAGACTAATTCGAAGACGGTCTTTACCGTGAACGGATTATCCGGGTTTATTACTTTTTTTTTACAGGATTTTAATTATCCGGGCATCGGCGGGTCCCAATTAACACGAATAATGGAGAGTTTACTATTTTTTATCCATCTGCTGCCAAGGCGCAGTAAGCCTCGGTAGATGTTACGTCACATGACCTTGGCCTTAACCCAGCTGCACGCCGGTATCTGAGAAGCTTGACAAGACCTTCCGGGCTTTAATCGCTAGTCCGTGAAATTCGGTAATCCGTGATTATCTCGGTCCCGACCATCACGAATTAACGAGGTTCTACTGTGTTATTATTATTATTATTATTATTATTATTATTATTATTATTCATTTCTGATTGGGGGACATGGTTTGACCCGCGATATACCCGATTCCGCGATCTATCGGGGCGCGGTATACCGGGAGTTTACTGTATTTAGAAAATACATATTTTGTATCCAGTATTTTAAATACAATTTCCAAAAGTATCATGTATCTGATATCTCAAATTCCGTAGCAGGACAATATGTGAAACTTTTGCCAATTATCACTTGCGAAGCGCGAGACACTTTACTGCATTTCTCTCAAGCTATTTTACACTCCACGCCGCTAGTACCCAACTGAAACTAGTTCCACACACTTAAAAAAGTAGGCACACTCCACACCGTCAGGTTCGCTGGCATCACTTGTTTCTCATATTGCCCCTACTACAATATTTTGTAATATCGCCGACGTCAACATTCAAAAGAGCTGATTAATATATTTTTTTAAACGACTAGTTAATAATCTTAAATGGCAGAATAAAAAATGGTGGAAAGTTCTAAAATTTAAGATGGAAGCTATAATATCATAAGCCAAGATGGCGGAAAGTTATACATTCTAATATGGCGGAAAACTGTAGAAAACAAAATGGCAGAATCCAAGATGGCGACCAGGGTCAAGCTCATTAAATATGGCCGTCATGACATAATTCAAAATGGAAGAATACAATAATTACGGACAGTGACAATCTCATTACACACATCAGCTCCATGCTCTCGGAGCGCCCAAAGTATACTATTTATCTCCTTGTATTTGTTTTTCTGTCACAAATATTTCAAACAGATAATCACTTAGTGTAATATCATGGGTCAAAGCTCTTATCCACATAATACTGTTTACTTACAAAAAAAAAACAGAAGAGTGTATAATGTTAAATCTGGGATGTAGGCTTTCGTGGCCAGGATCCCAAAGTACTTCTTGGCTTTTAGATCGAGGTCACGTCCGTGAAAATGGTGGCGTGCCCGACGTTTCGGCATGCTTTGTTGCCGCCATCTTCAAGGGCGAATAACACAAAGTCGGGCATACCACCATTTTCACGGACGTGGTATCAACTCAGAAAGCTAAGAAGTGTTCGATATTTTCTGGTTCTTCGATTTCAGTTTATTTAGAAGTCTGGCGGAGATTTCCTGTTAGTGTCGTGGCCACTGGCAGAGATTCGGTGGGCCAGAATCGGCCCGCTGGCAGCTGTTAGAGGGGTCGTTACCACAACGCCGAAATACCACAAGGCCGAACGTACAATAACGCCGAATACCATAACGCCGAATGTCAAAATTGACCACAACGCCGACAGCTAGAAAACTGCTGTGTACCACAACGCCGAATTACCACAACGCCGAAAAATGATTTTGCGGGGAAGGGGGGGCCACAGGAGCAAAATGAAAAACAACTGAATGAATGTGTGTGCTAAGCTTACCTAACGTAACCTTTGTGGCAGTCCTGCAATTACATTTTTCGGTGTTAATGTATTTCGGCGTTGTGGTACACAGCAGTTTTCTAGCTGTCGGCGTTGTGGTCAATTTTGACATTCGGCGTTATGGTATTCGGTGTTATTGTACGTTCGGCGTTGTGGTATTTCGGCGTTGTGGTGCGTCCCCCTGTTAGAGCGCCACCAGTCTAGAATTCCGAGAGACCTCCACCCGCCTCCGTGTTGCATTATTCATACTCGCCCATTCGAATTACGACTGCCTCGGGGCACGCAGGAGGTGGAGCGGTATAGCAGAGTTCTTTCAGGTCAAGTGCCGTCATTTACGCCCTGATCGTCGGTAAGATTCGAGATACGAGCTGCCCAAACGGGTGTAGGAGGCAAATACCAATCTGCAACATTAAAGACAGATTCCGCTTTTCTCAACTTTTGCTTATAAACGCCTTATAGTACCACAGTGGGTAGTACGCATACATTTTAACTGTATGTTTATGAAGATGATACAGGCAAAAACGAAAACGGACTTACATGTGACTTCTGAATTTCCCCCCTCCCTCCCTAAAAAAAGAAATATTCCCAGGTATGAGGAAATCTTAACTTTTATGGTGACAAAAAAAGGTTCACATGTTCCGAGTATTTTAGAAATAACGGAAATAATGACATAAATAAAAAAGCAAAATGAAGTGGCACAGCTGTAGTTCACATCAAACGCCTTGCTCGCAATACGCAAGAGGAATAAGGGGTGCGGAGGAACAAGAGGGGTAAGCGGATAAGAGAGGGGAAGTGGGGGAGGAAATAAGTTTCAGTGGGGTGCGTCCAAGGAGGTAAAAAAAAAATAATAAAAGAGTTTTCCTTCGAGTGCTATTACCCGTTCAAATTATGCGGACCACGTAGTACCTAGCGAGCTATGATTTATGTTTTTTTTAAGAAACGTTTGTGTGTAAACGGGCCGTGCTGAGTCGGTACTATTCGGTACCGCAGGGCTCCGCCTAACGTGCGTCTGCCGGTCCGTTTCCAGCTCGCCAGACGCAATATCAATCAATGGACCATTCTTTTGAAAGACTGAAAACTGAACGTTGTTTTTGTGTACCCGCATACAATCGCCGACTACAATGCCATCTATGAATCTACAATTGAAGTAACATGATCGAAAGTAGACAAGACTGTATTGAAAAAAAATCGATTGTCAACGGTTATTTTAAGTTCGAACGTAGGCACTAAAAAACTATCAGATTCGCGTAGAACAGTATTATTATTAATAATAATAATAATAATAATAACAACCGGCTCAATTGTTTATTACCAGGATACTAGATACAATTTTAGAAAGCTGAAAGGATTTTTACATTATGGACTATATACTTGCTAGTTTCATTTTCTTCAGATATTATAGAAGTGGTAACACAATACCGTAAAAAAAATCCCACATTTAACAAACAATAATATTAAATAATAATTGTTTAGTACTACTATTTATTATTAATTTTATAAACATTTAATAAAACCAAAAATATTTCAATTGTATTTACTTATAAGTATTAACGCTCTCTGTGATTTACAAAAGAATTAGCTAACTATAAGCTATCACGATATTTTGAGTCGCTATCCGCTGCTAACAACCTCGCGATTCCCAGTGGCACAACCACACGCCAGTTCGGGGGAAGCCTTCTTTTCACAGACGAGAGAGTCAAACGGCCGATCGTGCATCTTCGGGTTTCTTTTTTGTTCATTGTAAATAAATATGGCGGTGTTAAAAGGATTACTAATGGTAAATTAGGTTAGGATACCTACATTATAAATACTTTAAAACATTGTGGACGGTTGATTTGGTTACGACAGCTACATTAAAGATACTGTGAAATCACGTAAACTTCGGGGAACTTCGGGTGTGGCTCTCTCGTCTGTGAAATGAAGGCTTCCCCCCCCCCCCCCAGTTCGGTGCAATTGTGCCGCGGAGCAGGAAATTGCACATTAGACGCGCGTGCCAATGCCGCCCTTATCGACCCGGAACAGCAGCAGCAGGTGGGCGGGCGCCGGAAAAAAAATAAAAAAGCAATTGCGCGCACGCCCGCATAGGGAGGCGCGCAGCTGTCACGTCCAGATGCGCCCCGGATAAGGACCGAGGATGGTCCAACACACCGCGGGGTGCGTAAACGCTTCGATTACGTCGAGCCAGCCCTCACTCGCCACTGGCCCGCGACTCCGCTCGTCAGGGGCGCAACAACTAAATTTCCAAAAGGGGGGGGGGGCAATATACGTTTTTATAAAGAATCATCGATCCCCCCCTATTGAAGTGGGGGGTCCGCGGGAAAATTTGTATTTCAAGGTGGAAAATGGTGCTATTTAAGCAGTTTTATTATCTAAAAATTGATTACACAGCACTTTCTTTGTCCCCGTTTGCCCCCACTTCAAGGTTTCAGAGGGGGGAGGGGGGGTCAAAATACCCTTCCCCCCCCCCCCCCCCCCCCCCCGTTGTTGCGCCCCTGCCGCTCGTCGAGTACGAACTCGCTCGCTCGCTCGCTCTGGCACGGCGAGTCAAATTGTAAACCTGCCAATGGCGGCTTCAGGATGACTTTTCGGGATGGGGCCATCGCACAAAGAAAGGTCGTAGTTGCAAAAAAATGAAAGTGGTCAGATATTGGCTTCGGAATATTATTTACAAATTACAGGATTCAAATACAGAACCTTAGTAGCTGCCATGCAACTTTCGATGAGAACAGTTTTACATATTAAATTTAATATTTCAGTAAACATAAATATACACTAAATCAATAAAATTGGTCTCGGGAGGGGCTATAGCCCCCACCGCCCCCCTTCTGGAGCCGCGCTTGAAACCTGCCTACATTTCTCGCGACTCGTTTGCCATTGCTGTGTTATGAATCGTCTTCGAAGTATCGGCGTTTAACAGTTGAAGGACTAAACTGTGTATATGTGTGTGTGTTGTTTCATTTAATTTCAAAGTAGAATAAAAAAAAACTTAAATTAACTCCACGGCACACAAATTTCTTTCACCCTCTAAAATTGCCATTTAATGAGTTACAGACGTCACCCGCACGATGTACATAATGTTAACTTTGAGGTTTACTGCACTGTAAACAGAAAATTAGACCATATCATTAATTGTGATATATTTCATTGTAGAGATACTATTTTTTCCAACTTATGAGGGAATACTAAGGCCTAGTCATGGTTACAAGAGTATCCTGGCCCATAGACCACAAGAGGCAGAAACACACTATACAAGCATTTGACAACACGGACTTCGTAAACATTTCAGTAAGTGCGGGGCCAAACAAAAGTTCTCTCTCCCGAGGAAAATATTCTCTTGGCATTAATATGTCACAGGCCTCCTATAGGCAGGACCGCGAGACAGCCTAGTGGGCCTCCTAGCGGTCCGCCGGCCCACTGACGTAACGCATTCCTTATCGGATTAGTGGGGTCCTCGCTACTCCCCTGTCCCCACTTCACCCTCCCACTGTTCTTTGTCATCGATCCCTCAGTCCCTCTACGAGAATTCTACGGGCTCCCAGAGGCCACCGCGTGGAGCGACGTAACTAGAGCGCCGCTGTTCTGGGAGCTTCGGACGTCAGGTCGACCCTGATGACGCCGACACTTCATTTCATTTATTTCATTGAAATTCGTTTCTATTAAAATTGGTTTCTTTTTATTCTGTTTCATGTAATTTCACTTCGTTTCATTTATTTCATTACATTTGGTTACTTTTCATTTTATTTTATTTTGGTTTCAATTCATTTTGTATAATACATTACGTTTTAATTCATTTCATTTAGTTCTTTTTAATCTACAATTATTATTTTTTCGTTTCAAACTATTTCTATTGAACCTTTAGTATGTAGAAAGATTTATCATTTAATTACGTCTGAATAATTTACTTTTGATTATATTCGACTCCATTCAATACATTCAATTCGTTTAGTTTCAATTCAATTCAAATCTTTTATTTCATTAGATATGGTTTATTTCGATTCCGTTTCAAGTGGTTTAATTTCTTTCATTTATTTCATTACAATTGGGAACATTTAATTTCGTATAAAATATTGTGTTTTAGATATTTTAGATTTTTTCCACTAGGATTCAATTCATTTCATTTCATTTGGTTACATTCATATCCATTTGTTTCGTTTCTAATAATTTGGGTTCAATATTTTTGTGCTGTCATCATTTGCGGGTTTTGTTTCCTTCGTACCCTTCTATTTTGGAAAACTATTGTGTTTGTTTAGTCTTTTCGTCTTGTCATGTTTTTGTTTGTTCATTTCAACTGTTGTGCTGATTTTTTTTTGGGTTCAATATTTTTGTGCTGTCATCATTTGAGGTTTATTTTTTTTTTTTCGTTCCCTTAGTCAATTTTTCTTTGTTTTTCTTTTGTTGACCATATTCCTGTTATGGAATTATGTGGTGTTTATATCATGTTGACAACAGGAATTTTTGCTTAATTTATGTTTTTTTAGTTTTCTACAGAAAAAGTGCTTAGCAATGACGTATGTCCAAAAGCTTACATCAAGTCAATAATTATGAGACCATTCCCTAAGGTGTCTGAGGCCTCTGAGTCGGCGGAGTGAAGAGGGCTGGTGACCCCTTGGCGAGCGACGGGCTTCTTGCGCGGAGACTGATGTCGTCGAGTACTGCGTCGCGTTGCCGCAACGTGCGTTACAAGTGACACTTCACACTTCAAAAATTCCAATTGAACATTTAAACTGAACAGAAGTACACAATGTAGGTTCACGCTAAGTTTACAATTATTGTAACAAACATGGCGACGAATAGACCTGCAAAGAGGCTTACTGTTGTCTGACTATATTTCCCCCCCCCCCCCCCCCCCCCCGTTATTCCCCTCCCACTTCCAAACGATTCACTTTTAAATCACGCTATGACGAGTCATCGCCTATGCTAACCCTATCTTCCTGCTGTAAACCGGCAGTTTTCGGCCGTGATCGGAAGATGCAGGTCTGCCGAAGCGCCACGTGTCGTCTCAGCTGCGCTGCATCGGGGGGGGGAGACGGACAGGAACACTGCCCTTGGCAGGCGCGAATAGACGCGTGCTGCAAGGGGAAGGGCTCGCGCGTACAGGCCATCCATCAAGAGAGGATTCACCGCGGGACACAAGCCGTCCGTGAGCGCCGGAGAGCAGATACTGCCCGGACATCAAACAAGAGTAGCAGCAGCAGCCTCCTTGCTTGATCCTGGCTGGCCACGGCTTCCTCTAAGGCCCCGCCTATCTGAGCACACTTTCTGGGGGGGAAAAACAACAAGCAACGTGGAAACGGCTCGAGATATCAGAGTGGCGCATGTTTCCGAAAAGCACATAAGAATATAACGAGGGCGGATGAGCAGCTCAGTTCCGCATTTACTTTATAAACTTTATTTTTATAACAGTGGATAGCTAAAACGTGTGTATTCAGAATAATAATTAAGGAATAAAACATCCGGTACTACAGGTTCTTGAAAAGCACTCAAGTGTCTTGCGCTTTACACCTTTAAATACATTTCTCCGCCATATACACCCTATACACCAGTCCACGGTCTTGCATTTAGAGGTGATATCGCGTTAGAAGCACCGGCGCGCGTCGCGCTATGCATCATCCCGCCTCACTGTCACAAATACAACCCTGGCTTGACGGGCCCCTTAAAAACTGCTGGCTATTAATGTATGCACACTATTTTTATCAACTAGTTTGTTTAACGAATCAACTGTGGCACACAAAAATAATGTACATAAAAGTTTATATTTGAACATGAACGTCGAAGGTTGTATGATTCAAAGGACTTGTAAATAATAATAAATTGATTTTTAAGTTACATCATTAAAAAAAATATATAAGCTTTTCATGTGAAAACCACATTGATGTTGGCATAAACATAATCGTTGGTTTAAAATAACAGCAAGGGCAGCATAGGCTATATTTAGTGACAGTCACACCAGTGGCGGTTACAGAATTTATTTCGGGAGGAAATTCAAAACAAAAGCATTAAAAATTTTAAGTCAACAAGGGGTTTGGATAGTTACATCATCATTCTAAACACGCATCACTGTTTTTGTGATTTGCGATTCCAGGTGTTCTAACATCCAAAATAGCCTTCACCGAGATCTCGCTATTTGTTTTTTATAACTTCAGGAGGGGGGGGGGGGGGCTCCTGTGTCACCCTACTTGCCAGTTGCACCATTCTGCTATTCGATCCTCGATCCAATTTTGTTTTCCCAAAGAATGATCTAACGATCATTCCTCTAAAAGTTGCGCCAACACATTCTGGGACTAAACGACTTTCGCTCTTGTGAACCGAAGTTCATACGTTTTCAATCTGCGACGACAGGACGGCAATCAAATGGTTGATGTGATTGCCACAAGATAACAGCACATGTAGTCGCTGTATTATCTTTTGAACTTTAATAACGACTGAAAACACAGTCTCAATAAAAAAAAATAATCAGTCGGCAATATGAATAGGTTTTGACTAAAAAAAACTTCTATTTAATATGGACAGTAATCATGACGAAGTAAAATATTAAAACTTTAAACTAAAATGTAAAGTAGTTCAAACTTTTAAAATGTGGGTATTTCGCGTGAAAACGAGATGTAAATACTAGAATACGTTTAATTTTTTTTTTTTTTACATATTATCTTAATTTTGTAAATAACACTGTAAATATTTACGTCTGATTAAATCAACCCGCATATAGTTTGTGAAAATGCCTGCCACTGCTCGTGCAGTGTCGATCCAGAGACCGCCGCTAGTAAGCCACCCGAGAGTCGGTTCACACCGAAGTTCCCGATGATCGCCGCTCAGCGCTCTCGATACAACCATGGTCGAACCACGCATCAAACCAGCTCAGGCCTGAACTCGACTGGAGGGCGGAGGGGGTGTGTCCCCACAGCACAGCACAGACGCAGACGCACCACAACGCCGAATGTCAAAATTGACCACAACGCCGACAGCTAGAAAACTGCTGTGTACCACAACGCCGAAAAATGTCATTGCAGGACTGCCACAAAGGTTAGGTTAGGTTAGGTTAGGTTAGACTACGTTAAGTTAGACTAGGTTAGGTTAGACTACGTTAGATTAGACTAGGTTAGATAAGACTAGGCTAGGTTAAGTTAGGTTAAGTTATATTACGCTAGGTTTGGTTAGGTAGGGTTAGGTTTGATTGTGGTATTTCGACGTTAAGGTAAATTTAAGAAACACACACAAATTCATTCAGTTGTTATTTCGGCGTTGTGGTACACAACAGTTTTCTAGCTATCGGCGTTGTGGTCAATTTTGACATTCGGCGTTATGGTATTTCGGCGTTGTGGTAACGACCCTGTCCACCGGAACGAGAGCGATAAGCAGAAGATAGCTGCGGCGAGAGAGGTCCTTCCACCCGCGCCAAACACTTCCCGTCCCTCATCACACACGGAGACGTGGCCACTAAACACTGTTCGAGCACACGCAGAATAAGTCAAGACGCGACGTATTTGCGTTACGTCATTTCTTCCCATACTAGTTAGACGTAAGGCGCCCGTTCAAAAATGATAATTATAACAAAACTTTACATTTAAATTACATCCAGATCCATAATGTGAGAAAAAAAATCAATAGAAAATACCTTTTAAGTGAATATTTACTCAAAGTAATGATAAAAATAAACGGGTTTTTAACTAGTCAGCTATAAACACACTATCACAGTGTAAAGAAGTGTGTACACACTACGGCCTGCCTTTGTTGACTAACTGCCGCCATCAGACATTTGCTCGCGACCAAGTTGCGAGCAGTCATTCGATGTTGTCACCTCGTGTCTGATTCTGAGTACATTGCCTTTATGTAAATACGTGTAATTCAACTAACATCAGACCAAATGTTGCGACGTGTCTGTGTGTGCCCGGCGGAACAAGGCAGCCAATACGGCGGTGGTTTCTTCACACCTGTACCAGCCGTTCCTCTCCTGTTCTGTCCAAAAGGCTTCAGAAACCATGCTCTCACTAAGGTAGGTTGCATGACGTCGCGACCATTGTCCCACGAGCTTTCTTGGGGAAGCCTTCTTTTCACAGACGAGAGAGCCAAGCGCCCGATCGTGCATCTTCGGGTTTTTGTTTTTGTTCATTGTAAATGTGTTGATAAAAGGATACTAATGGTCAATTAGGTTAGGTTAGCTACATTATAAATACTTTAAAACATCGTGGACGGTTGATTTGGTTAGGATAGCTACATTAAAGATACGGAAAAAGCGAGCATGAACTTCGGGGAACTTCGGGTGTGGCTCTCTCGTATGTGAAATGAAGGCTTCCCGCTTTCTTGGCTTCCGAGGTCCAGCCGCGTCCGTGTGATAGACTGCACCGACCCACAGAATGCAAAATGACCAATCTAGAGGGACAACTATTTTTTTTCGACTTTTTAATTATGGGTTGTGGTTACTGAAACTTTATCGTAAAGACTTCATTCAGACCGTTCTGTAACGTGCATGGTTGACCGTTTTAAAAACCGCTGCGTGCAAGCGATTCAGGGCAGGATACACAAGAAAAAATTTCGATATCAGCAACAGACCAGGATCTGCTTAATTGCCTGCTAATTTCTTCACATACTGTTATCTCTGGCCTGAGAAAACATCCACAAAGGGTAAACAAAAGATTATCTTCTGAAGCATTGCGCTTGTTGACAAATCCACCTCCTCACATCACCACAGTCTGTGCGAGATCGCGAAGTACTAGTGACACCGAGAATAATGACGAAGTAAGCTAAATAGTATGTTAAAACTAGTCAGCTGTTGTGATAGCTTACTTTAATACATAAATATTTTTTTAGGTAACATACATATTACAAAAATATGATATTTCTTGTTGTTTGTGAAACATGTATATCATGTAATTTTCATTTGTATTATAATTGTTTACACATGTTATCTTTTACGCTTTGCCTTTGTTCCAATTAATTTTACCGTATCTATAATATTCCCTCTAGCATCTGTAACAAAGATAGGTGTGAATTTGACTTTAAATTTTTAGTAAAGTAACTTAAAATTTTGTGTCGTTAAACTTGGTGCCACTTTATAGGTTTATTTGAATTTTATTTTTAAGTTTAGCATGCTTTATAATAAGTTGCATTGTTTTGATAAGTGGAATTTGAGAAACATTTCATGAAATATTGTTTATACTTTAAAGTTCAGACTGTATAAAAAAACACACCTGCTCCATACCTAAAAGCTTTGTTAACTTCAAAGATTGTCAGCTAAATTGATTTAAAAAAAGTAAATATGTTAGAATATTTACATACCTACTTATTTATGTCATATTTGTATAAACATATCAGCTAAATAATTTTCACAACAGGTCAAGTCTGTCGGGGAAAAAACACATTAAACATGCAGTTTTGCAAATTAAATTAATTTCAATAGAGTAAAACTGTATGTTATTCTAAAAATACAATAAATCACATTACTGTAATTGTAAGAAACCATTCAGTTCACTTAAAAAATCATTAAAACAGCAAACAAAAGCAAAGAAAAAAAAATTATCATAGGCACACTGTGCAACTTTCGCTCTGCGCTGCAGCATGCATCATTAAGGGTTGAGAAAATCAACTGTTGATTTGACTGAATTGATTTCTCAGCCCTGACGATGCCTGCTTGCAATGCAGAGCGAAACGTCGCGTCGGTACAGTCAACCACCTCGACGCGGCTGACCCCCAGAAAGCTCATTATGGATTCATGTTTCACACACGAAATGCCATAATATTCAAACACTAAATTATAAGTAGTTGAAACTGCTCCATATTAGTAGAATCATACGGCAAATTCGGTAAAAACTGCTTTCATTATTCAGTTGATTTATAAAGTTTGACTCGGCGACTTAACAGTTGTCTTCCGCGAATCCCTAGTTTTCAGATCTTTCGGTCATCGTAAATTTCACAATTGAAAACCACAGGTTCGGATGTGGATGCGGTCGAGAGGAGTAGTAGTTTCTGCTGGGAAGCTTGGCAGGCCTGCACGCTGATGCAACTTCACGCACGACCAACTCCCCGCAGGAGCGCGGTGCCGCGGGGAACCATCGCGGCTCGAGGGGTCACTTTCACACCGTCCCCCGGCCTTCCGTCGTGAGGGAGTTCGCGCCATAGAGTAACGACGGCTGCAGAGACCCGACTCGCGATCTACCAACAGAACTGTTGTATCCACCCGCCAGGGGTGGCGACGCAGATCTGTTACAACATTTCCCCAACCAATATTTAAAACAACCGTGACTAATTGTTGACGTGACAACGTCTAATAAATCGATGAACGCCGGCTGCACGCACGAAAAAGTGTCCCGTTACGCTGTGTCCCGTTACGCTCATTGTACGCTTGCGCCGCATCTATCTCTCTTCCACTCGACTGTTTATCAAGTAAAGTGAAAAGTTAATGTGGTTTTCATTGCTTATTACAACAACAATTTCGGCAATAAAGGTTAATTATTCTTGCATTTTAAAAATCTGATTACTAGTATAATTTCAAGTATTTATTCTTTTATTATTAAAATAAAAATGATTCAATTTTATTCATAAAGTATGAAATCATTTCATCAATGCTTTGTTATGACGTCACGTTAAACTATCGTCCGTAAACCGACTTTACAGACAAACAATTTTTTTATTAAATGATTAACACATTTTGCAGTTTTATGAAATAAAGAAAATTCATTCAGATAATTCCATCCCCATACGTTGGCTTAGTTCCCTACTTTAATTAAAACAGAACGTTGCATAACACGTTCTTTAAATGATTCATTCAATAGGGAATTTTCATTTAATACAAACACGCAATACGCTATTGTAGTTTTGCACTGTCAAGGAAAAAATTCCAAGGGAAAAAGAAACAAACCAAACCCACAGAGAACAAGCCAAAATCAGCTATTTCAAACAGATAAATCCAACGAAGTACCTAAACAGGTATTATGGACAACATAACACGACACCACACACAAACACATTCAAACTTAAAAATCAGACACGCAATAAATTCCGTGGAAGGAATTTAGTCATGAAAAAATTAACAGCACACACTAACTCAGTGGGCTAGCAACGACCAGACAGTTTGAACGAATGTAAATGAAGAGACAACAAAACCTTGTCAACGCAGCAAATATACGAACACACATTTAAAGATAAACAGGATACTACGGACAACACGAGGACAACACCGACGAACACAGTAGGTGTCCTATAACAAAACAGTTGCGAAGTTGCATACGCCATTTTATAGTGTGTACTATGATTATGCATTAAAACACCACGTGTAAAAAAAATGCTATCAGAGACTGCGTGATATCAGACTGTAGTATGACAATTTCCCCTCGTATTACTACCACTGGGGAATTTCCATGACTTTTCTAGGCATTAAAGTAAATCGTCTGTCTCTTCTTGGCCCATTACTACAACTGCCATGACTTTGCCCTGTTTTTTTTTGTGTTTTTTTCCAGGGTTTCTAGAATGTGAAAACCCTAGCCAATTAAGTAAAGTGCTTTGGTCCTATTTTATTAATGTTGTGTGTTGGTAGATATTTTTTTTTCTGGTGATGAAACGCAAATAAAAGAGACGTAACTCGATTTAATTTTTAAAAACCAGTTTCAACAACTACTTCATCGCGTCCGTCCCGAGACTGACGACAGCTGGATCCTTCACCATGACAACACGTTGAGCCACAGCGCCTGCGCCTTGGCGACCAGGGAGTTCTGGTCAAGAAAAAAAAAAAAAAAATCCAAACCTTGCCACAGCCTGCCTACACCCAAGACCTGTCTCCGTGCGACTTTTTTCTGTTCTCCCGGCGAGTCGCCCCCGTGCTGTTATGCATGGGGGGGGGGGGGGGGGGCGAGAGTAGCATTTCGCCCCCCTCCTTTTCCCAGAATAAATGTTTGGTCCTAGTAGTATTTTTCTCAACCAGTAGTTACAAACGTTGCATTGATGATCACATTAGAAAATCAAATTTATGATTGTCAATATACTGTAAAATGATTGCAAATTCCTAGATGGTGGGTATTTTATTTCAATTGTACTACATCTACTGTCAAAGTAGTATTTAATACATACCGTACTACGTCATCAAATTCTTGGAATGGTATAATTAATATATTTTGGTTCGGAAACTCATTAAATAACACAATTTTGCATCTAAAATTCCACATTTTCCCGGACCCCCCGCTCTAGGACCGAGGTAAGTGTGATACATATTTTCGCCCCCCCCCCCCCCCCCCCAACTCATGAAAACATTCCGACGTCCCTGCTCCCGGCTGAAGAGGGCCATGAAAGGACGTCATTTTCAGATCATCCCAATCATTCAAGACGCCACGAGGAGGTAACTTCGCAGCATCCCAGAGAAGAAGTTCCATGGGGCATACGAGCAATGGGAATATCGTTGGTAGCGCTGTGGGACTTCACAAGGGCCCTACTTGGAATATTTTTTTTTAAATGTAAGGCACGTTGTCTGCAAATAAGTATCTTTGCCAGTATCGATCCAATTACTTTCAGGAAAAATCCTGCATTAAATATACTTGTAAAATCATATTTCAACGCGTGGTTGGATCTGCTGGAAGGCAAGGACTGCCAAAAGCTACCTGGATAGTGGGTGAAGCCGCTGTTCGTCCACATGATGGTCTGCAACATGTTTACAGACACCCAAAACATTGGCTGAAGCGTAGAGTTTGCATTGTAGGGACAGTTATTTAAATAACTGTACTTTATGGTCGTTGCTGTGTTTAACGTCGGGGATTTTAATTCATACTTATTAGCCATCAGGAGTGGTCAATCACCATTTCTTGCAGTGTTTTGGATGTCGCAACATTGCGATAGTGAAGTATAAATTGAGTTCAACTACGTCATTGCAGGCCATCTCCTGGCAACTCCCAACTCCATGGTTAAAAAAAAATGTGAGCGAGTATTTGAGAATTCGCCAGATATGTGTAACAGCTAACCTCGGTAACGAGCAAAAATTAATGTGTTCCCATGTTGCCAATACACTTATAATAAGAAACTCTGACAAAATTTAACATAGAATTCTTAAAATTAAAATATTAAACTGGAACTTTACAAACAAACCTTAACCATATTGAGCTGATTCAACATTTAAGATATAACAGTAAAAATCTAATCACGAAATTCTTTAATTTTTCATAGCATTAAAAATATGTAGACTATCAATTTGTTGTGTCTCTACAGTATGATGAATATGCATATCTCTAGATTACAATGTTAACTAAGGGTTGTAATTCCAGGATTCTAACGTATTTTTTAAGTTGTCAGTAATGACTGTAAATTAAAACAAAATACTAAAGGATAGTTGTATTATTATATTTTTTTAATGCCTATTCGCGGTGTAAATGACTCAAGCGGATCCGCCATATTTTCGAGATTTTTGAGACATTCACAGATGGCAGCACAGTGGTTACACATTTCCGTTCATTCTCGAATTCCGTTCCATTCGCTAAAAATAACTCCTACCAAATGCCGTATACCAAAAGCCAAGATGTTACACATCAAAGAAGTCCCCAGCACTCACCTGGTCGCATATGATGTCCCACTTCTTCTCGTCGTCGTACTGTTTCAGGAGCTTCGCCTTGTCGGGGGGCAGGTCCATGGAGGCCTGGAACACGTGACACAAGCGTCATCAGTCCGACATCAAGCCCACCGCCTTCGTTAACCGCCTACTCACTCACACACGCAAACACACAGAGAACACAATTCCTCGGGGCCCTTAGAGGCCGTGTTAACTGAAGTCTAAACAGTTGCCAGTTTCTACTGTGAGATTTCTTCCAGATCAATAGTTTACACATTCACTTTTGATAAATTTACCTGGTGCATTCTTGAAGAGACCTGCATAGAGCACTCTAAGAAATGTGGTCGAAAGAATATTTTTAAAAAAAGGTGAGTAAAATTTAGCTGCAACTGCAGAAATTGGTAGTTAGTTACACCAGCCTAAGGCGTCACAAGGCGTTAAAAACATTCCCTTCTCCACCCCATCTATCTTGGTGCCAGCGTCCGACCTGTTTGATTCAGTGCTGAGCGTTTCTGGCTGGTCAGTCAGGGTCCCGGGGATATATAACATAATAATTATAATTATATATATTCAATTGTATGATATAGCCTCTAAGAAATCGACACTCGCTGAGCTGGAGATAAAAAGCTAGTGTAATTCGAACTCGGTTGGCACTCCTTTTGTACAATACAAACGTACTTTTCGCTTTTTCTATACCTACCGTGCTGGCATTATCATTTTCATACTCATGCTGTGTACTATTAAATATCACATTCATGTTTAGACACAATGAGATGGAAATTCCAACTTTTACAATAAAGAAAAATCTTGACTTTTTAGAAACTTCAGTGACATTTTTTTTTCTATTCTAGACTTTCTTGGTCCAAAATTACATAGTTTTATTACAAGTTATGTTGGGAGAATCTGTAAAAAAAACCTTATCTAGCCTGGAGCTTCTCGTCTAATGAAGGCGGAGCCAGCAGTGTTTGTCGGTGTCGGTGT
The DNA here is from genome assembly GCF_032445375.1 of Bacillus rossius redtenbacheri. NCBI lineage: Eukaryota > Metazoa > Arthropoda > Insecta > Phasmatodea > Bacillidae > Bacillus > Bacillus rossius. The sequence goes on along the minus strand of NC_086338.1, from coordinate 51,215,205 downwards.
TTGTGCGTGTGCCGACGTGCGTCCCCACAGGGAGTGAGGCCTCGAGGTGGCGCCGGCGCCGACCACAAGGCGCGGCGGGAGCAGCAATCGGAGAGACGATGTGGTCAGGTCAACCACGCTCTGCTACCACACACGCTCCCTGCTCTGTTAACAGAGCGATCGGGTGTAGTAAGAAGATGCAATAACACGATCCATGCGATCCCCTCTCAGCACGGCTAGTACCCAGCATGACTAGGCATGAAGGCTTCGGCCTGAGACGAAGATAGGACAAACACCCCCCCTTTTTTTTTAACCCGGACTGCAGATAAAAAAAAATTTAGTTAGGTAAAAAAAAAAACTAGAATATACAAATTGTGAAGATAAGTATATCTCATGAAACCTATACTTGTTCAGGATACGTTAAAATCATATGAGATTAACAGACAAATGGAGTTAATCGATAATGTTTATATAAGATAAAATTTAAAAAGAAAATTTGTATTTTTGTGATACTTGGATTTTAAATATATAATACATTTTAAACCAATAAAAAAAAGTTTATGTTCGATATCTGCTAAAGAATGTACAAATACAAGATTTTATCAGATTTTTTATGATTCCGAATATAAATGTCAAATTATTTATATAACAATTTTGTTACTTAATTTTTTTTAGAGAAAGTATGTTTAATGTAAAGTTTTTGATCATTGTTAAAGTACCAATAGTTTACCCTAAAATTTAAGATGAATCAAAATAGGGTTTGGAGCCATAATTAAAATTTACCCCACTCTGGGTAAATGGAGGTACTTTTTTTTTAGTTTATTTAGTGCCTTAAACATTTTTAAAATTCAAAACAGTGTAAGTTTTATACAAAAGTTAACACTCCTACTGTAAAATGTTTTTAACAGGAAAAGATGTAACAGTATGAGCATGATTAAAAAAATACTAAACTGTTTATTGTTTTATTCAATCTTACCCTACCAATACAGTGGTCGACCTTTTCTTTAGACAGATAAGAATAACCATGGGATTTTAACGTCTCGCCGACAGCGACATCAAGATAATCACGAAGAGACGGAGAAGCAACCCAGATGGGTTGAGAAAGCTGGAGTACCTCAACAAAGCCAATTGTTCGTAACAACATCTTCCACGTGTCTTGCTTGCCAAAATTCAGGTATCCTCCCTCCTCAACCATCCCAAATTCCAATAAGTTGATGCCCAAACTTCAACGCTAAGGTCCGTATCAGACTTAGTGGTTGAAACCGAGTGTATGCCAGTTCCTACTCCGTGATTTCTTTTAGATCAGTTGTTTACATTTTTGATTTTGATAAATTTACTTAATGCATTCTTGAGATACATGCATTGTGCACTCTAAGAAAAGCGGTCGAAAAAAAAATCCAGCAAAAAATAAAAGTTGCAAAAATCTTAGCCGCAGCGGCATAAATGCATATCGTGACACCAGCCTCGAGGTAAGAGTCGACACGCCCAGGTGAGGCCCAGCGAATATCAGGGTTGCCCGGCGTACCATTCATCATGGTACTCCTGCCATTATTGAGCATTGAGCATCTCGTACCACAGCGAGGTTTTCTCACGGCACGAAAATGTACCATAATTATTTTTTCAAGAAAAATTCAAAGTGAAAACTCAATGACTGATAATTAATGTGGGAATATGGAAGATGCAATGTTCTCGTGCGGTAAATCATGACTATCAAATAATTCCTTACGCGAAATTCACCACTTAAGCGTTACAAGAAATGCTTGCACGGGATTGGGAAAGAGCGAAATGCCAAGACAGCGACTGCAATGTACTTTAAGGGCTTCGCCTACCTGGGCACACATGCGGAGTACGGAATATAGAGCTTCAGAAAAAAAACCACGCTATTTAAAAACTTCTCAAGTAATCAAAGCTGTGCTTGTTAACGAAAAGCATTTTAGGCATAGGCTGAGTAGTTTTGTTGCAGTATTTCTTTTTAAAACTTTTTTTAAGTGAAGATGACTTTAAAAGTGTGTTTTTAGTTTTTAAGGCATGAAACAACCGGTATAGATCTGATTCTTGAAAGCACTCAAGGAAATTGCATTACACGTTTATCTTCATCTCTCCGACATATAATGTTATGGCCACAAATAAAATCTCATGGTTAGACGACGAGAAGACTTCGATTAATCCACAGTTTTGCGCTTAGAGGCCATCCCGCCATCATAATTTTTTTCATATTTTTGCTATAATTGTAATTTGGAACAAGTGATCCAAATATTTGGAATTTCAAAGCATAAATCCTATCTCCCAGAGCTTTCATACCTTCTTGCAAACCACATATATAATAACAGGGTCTAAGTCTGTTAGCGCCGCGAGAAAATAACTAATTATTTCACGCGGGCGACTACAACTACCATGATTAATCACACCAGTTCACAAGTGCTGACTTCAACAAGTAGCCAAAGCTAAGTCCTATGGCATGTCGAGCCAAAACATTCAGCACGGAAGCTTTATTGCAAGCGGTATCAAAGTTTTTTTTTAAATTTAAAGATGGCGAGGTCTAATCCCCTTTAACGGATGAAGCGAGGTGTCGCAAGAGGAATACACTGGTTCCGGTCCAAGCGCCCTGATTTCTGATTAACCACGGTATCCCGAAAATAACTCCAGGTCAATGCTGGGTAAGTTCCTTACAATAGCCTATGATCTAATACTTTCAAAATATTCTTTATCAGTGTAGTGTTTTGTCCTAATGACCTCGTCCACAAGACGCTTAACAAGTAAAAAAGTGTGAGCGAGTCTTTCAGTACTCGCCAAAGATGTGAAACATATAACCCCGGCAACAGCAAATTCATGCGTTCTCAAGTTGCAAATACACTTATAATACGAAACTCTACAACAAAATTTAACATAGAATTCTTTACAATAATGCCGAGCGTTGATATGTATAAGAAAATTTTGTTTTCAACAAAATTTCTGGACTAACAGGTAGTTTCAGCATACGCCGCCAGAATTCAGAGAGCAGCTACATCAACTATCGAATCATTCGATTTGCAGAGTGAAAGTTTAACTATATACAGAAACGGCTCCAATAAAAGCGAAAAAGACTCGTCAAAATATAAACACCGACACTGGACCTGTTTTTCGACAAGGACTTTTCATTAAAATACTCCACTTCTTTTTTTTAAAAAAAATCACTTAACAGTTAATGTTATGTTTCCCTTTGGCTTGTGAACTTCGGTTCGCGCCATCCCCCACAAATGCTACTTCCGTTCCATTCCTAAATGCAATACGAGAGCCAACATGGTACACACAAAAAAAGCGGACTAAGATTGTTGCCAATGCGCCATTATTTTGACTGCCCTGTACCATGAGATTCGAACCTCCGCACACACACTTGAACCCCGGGACGGCTCCAAGGCAGAACAAGACGGGCAAATGCCCAGGGCCCTACCCGTAAATTTTCTTTTAATTTTTAATATCCTTGTTTGTCTAGTTATTCCGTTGAAAATATGGCCATTGATTTAAAATGAAAATTTTATATTTTACTAGCATCTAATTTAAGGTGCTGACCAATACATTTCGATTTCAATTGAGTTTTCATGATTTCATTTAATAGACTCCTTCAAAGATTTTAATTCCTCATATGACGCGATTTCACCGGAAATTGACCGTTAGAATTAATGAAACAAACACGAGTAAAATTTTTCTAGAAAAAACATAAAAATTTCTTAAGAAACATTACAAAATAATGGTCTAATTTCAAGTTCCAGGTTGGCTTAAAACATTGTTTTTGAGAGTAAAATTTTAAAATGTTCCGGCCTTTTAATTGGCTATTCTATATACCCCCAGCTCCCCCGGTAAGGCCCATCTCCATAACACAGTATGTCCATTGAAAAATGTCCCAGTTATAAATTTTAATAGTATCAACTGTAAGCGTTGTAGTGGTTTGGTTCAAGGACTATAGAGAGTAACTCAAACAGTTTTAGATAAGCGAATGCGCGAATACTTCCTTGTTGTTTTCTCGCTTGCAGCGCGAAAGAATGGCTCTTTCACCAATCAATAGAAGGTAAACCTGTAAACTTTGGCAACAGGATTGAGTCCCTCCCAATGGAATACATTTGTGGTTGAACATAAGTCCTTGGTCAAGACGACAGAGCTCTTCTTCGCTGGCTTCCACGTTCGCCTGACATAACACCATGCTATTTATTGTTTCCTTTGGGGCTTTATGAAATAACGAGTCTACGTTCCGTCGCTACCTAACTATTCGCCAGAGTTGAGAGACAGAATTGAAGAGGCTATTGCTTCCATTATTCCGGACTTGTTAACCGAAGTGTGGGAAGAATTGGACTTCATGTTGGATGCGTGCCGTATAACTAAAGGTGCGCTTAATGAACTTTTGTAAGAAACCTTCAATTTTATGTATGATTTGCTGTAAATAGTCTAAATTAAACTGTGACAATATACTATTCGTTAAAGGGCTATTTCTGTAAATTTAACACTATGCCTCTCTTGCATTTGTTACTTTGTCACTTTTTTTTAATGAATGTTAACCAGATGTAATATCGTGGATGTAAAAAATCGTGCAAGTTGTAATAAAAAAAACATTTGCGCGAATTTTTACACACACACACACACACACACATATATATATATATATAAACTGGGATATTCTTTGACATACTGTATTTAGAACCCTGGAAACGCAAAAGGACCCACGGTCCAGCAAAGTCTAGGACCACCATTGACCGACCAAACACACTCCAACCAAACTCGCCGACTGTCTGACGCTGTGCGCAAGCCCTTGCACTGACTGACGCACAGCTCTAGAAATCAAAGAGGTCAACTGAGAAAAAAAAGTCCAATTTCAACGCTTCTTTTTTTTTTTGTGGATTGCAAAAAGAGTTAACGAATGACCTTGTCTTCACGCCCGGCTACCCACGCAGCGGCAGATACCATCGACGATGTACAGGACATCCTACGAACTGCTGTTGCCATCAAACTAGTCGTGGCAGGAGCACTGGTAATTTCCTTCAGCCAAAATCAATACGTCATTACTCAACGCTATGAATACTGCGTTTATCCACTGTTAATTTTCTTTTTTTCTTTAGAATAAAATTTAGAATTAGCTTCTAAAATTCACACGTGACCTTAACGAGTTGGGATCGGAAACCACAGTCGCCATATTGGTTTCAGCATTTTTTTTTGCACTTACAATTTGTTATACGTCTAATATTTGTCTTCGTTAATGCAGAGATAAAGAACTCCTTATGATATCTGAAGAGAACATAGTAAATGTATAACGTATTATAACTATGTAGTCATTCCCGAAAATAATAATTAAACACCAAACACGCCAATTCCTTCACAGGGGAAACCATGTTTAGATCTAATCACATTTAACTTCCGGCATTCCACAGAATTGTTTAGTTACTTAGAAACAAAATCATGACAATTAAACGACAGCAAATTGTCATAACCTAAAATTTGCTGAAACTAAGATGGCGTCTTTCGGTTCGTATCTCTATCCTGTAAGACTGGATTTTATGTCTTCATTTTCTTCTACTTACTTTTAGTTAAGGGTTATTTATGTTAGTTTAACACTATGACTTTCTTGCATTCGTTCTGTCAAAAATACTTTCAACGACTAATAAGGATAATTGAATGTGTATAAAAAATTCGCGCAAATGTTTTTCTTTATTACCACTTGCAAGATTTTTTTACACCCGTGATATTACACCTGGTTAACATTCATTAAAAAAAAGTGACAAAGTAACAAATGCAAGAGAGGCATAGTGTTAAATTTACAGAAATAGCCCTTTAACTAATAGTAAATAAGATATAATGAAGAAAATGTGAGCGAGTCTTTTCAGTACTCGCCAGTGATGTGTAAACATCCAACCTCGGAACGAGAAAATCCTCGTGTTCTCATGTTGCAAACACACTTATAATACGAAACTCGAACACAAAATTTAAAGTAGAATTATTTACATTAATCCCAAGCGTGATAAATATATGAAAATTTTGTTTTCAACTACTTTTCTTGACGCGATTCACAAGTAGTTTCCACACTCCGTGCCAGAACTCACTGCCGGAGCAGCTACGTCGACTAAAGAATTATGGGATTTGAATATAAATACTTGAAAAATACCAAAAGAAAACACCTGTGGAAAATCAAGAAGGGTCCAGATTATGTGGAATGCAATATAAGTATGCCTTCTCCATCACATCTAACTGCGAGGCACAAGTCTCGCTCTAATTACGAAACAAAACAAAAAAACTAGTTTGGTAACCTTCAATTTATGCATTAAACGACTGATAAAAATCAGCAATATTTGAATAGTTGGCTGGTTGTTACTGGGGCTGTATCAACAGATTTTAAAGGTAAATCATATGTAATCATGGGCAGCATTTTTTTTAAGGTTGTTAAAAAAAATGTTCACTTCTACTCGGCAATGATTGTATGGTATGCACAGAGCAACTCCCAAATGATTGGTGGTAGTTATTGGCAATGAGGTGACCAGACAGCGACAACGAAAGAGTGAGCCAAAAAAAAGAACAGGAAGGAGAAAGAGGGGGAGAGAGACGAAAAATAGCAAGCTCAACAAAGAGAAGAATACAATGATGATGAGAGACTCTGGGTATAATCAAAGTCTGAAGCTCGGCGCACGAACTGCGCAGAAGTACAGAATGTTCATAAAAGAATGTCCCAGTTATAAATGTTAACAGTTATCAACTGTTGAGTCCTGGTTCAAGGTCACAACTAAAGAGTAACTCAAAACATTTTTAAATAAGCGCATGCACGAGTACTGCTTTGTTTTCTCGCTTGCAGCGCCACCTACGAAAAAAAAAAATGGCGTCTCCTGAGCGTGAAGTGTTGTGTGGCCTGCGATTTGCTAAGAGTGAACCCAAAATTTTAAAATCAACGTGCGTTTCGTTTTAAAAATTTTAATGTAAGAGTCCCTGACCGTTGGATTGGGCCTCCACGTTCACCTGACAGAACGCCATGCGAATTTTTCTTTTCCTTTGGTGCTTCATAAAAGATCGTTGTCCACGTTCCGCCGCTACACAGTGATTTGCCAGAGTTGAGACACGGAATACCCCGGACTTTTCAACCGAAGTGTGGGAAGAACTGGACGTCTGCACAAACTGGACAGGTTAGTTTACCTTCAGTTCGACGTGTGATTAGTGGGAAGCCTAAGATGTCCATCAAGTTCTGTCCCTGCCCGATTACACCCGAACAATTCACCTTCGGCCAACCTCGGGGTTATTTATATATGTATTTATATTTCTCTGTTTATTTCAATGTAGCTATACTAACCCAACTAACAGTCCATAGTGTTTTAAAAGTGTTTTAATGTAGCTAACCTAACCGACCACTTTTAATATTTGAATTCAATTTTCCTGCGCAAAAATAAAACAAATCCCGAAGTTGGCCGAAGGTGAATTGTTCGGGTGTTAATCGGGAATGGCAGAAATTGGTGTGCATCTTAGGTCTCCGGTGATTAGTTGCGCACATGCCGCTGAAGCTGGGACACTGTACACCTTTGAATATATATACTGTATAGAAGTCGCGAGTGGATAGGATTTACTCTACGTTTTTTCAGAAGCGTAAGATGAGCAGCTTGGGAACTTCACCGCTGCAGTGCGCTGCCGTAACGCCCTGTATCGTCTTAGTTGTTATTTACACGTTAGAGCGCAGCACTGTCGCCCGCTGTCATTCCCCGCACCCCCCACCTATAATTCACTGCAGCTCAAGGTCGTTCAACAGGAGGGGGAAGGGGTGTTTGAAGAGTTCGACACTTGTCCGCTAGGGACCACCACAAGGCGATGCCCTAGAGATGGTGGCGATTGCGGCGGTGAATCAACCAACTACCTCAAAACCGTATTAGAAATTTTAACCTGGGCTGGCGACTTCTATACAGTATATATATTCAAAGCTGTACACTGGAGACCAGTACTCGGCAGCGCGGCAGGTACCGGCGCCGGTATAGAGGGCGCGGCGCGACAAGGCGCCCCTGTGTGCAGGCACCGGAACCCAGCCCTGGGCGCCATGACGCCCTTCCTGCCTGTCCCCGTCCTCCGCGCGGGTCCCAATAGCTCTCCTGCATTTGCCGCCAGGGGGCCGATAATTGAAGTATATTTCGGCAAAAACATATTTTTTTAAAAAAAAAATTAAGGATACTTAATCATGAGAATTTTTTCAACTTTGATGCAATAAAAAAAAAGAACAGCAGGATTTCACAACTGTAAAAAAATCACGTAGATTTTAATGAGCGCTAATTGAAGTATATTTCGGCAAAAAAAAAAAAACAATTTGTTTTAAATTAAGGATACTTAATCTTGAAATGAGAATTTTTTTTTGAAACTTTGATGCAATAAAAAAAAATAACAGCAGGAAAGGGTTAAAAACCAAACTAACCCAGCATAGGTCTTCTGGCCCAAAAACCCAGTCACCTCAAAAGTCACCAAAATTACTAAAAAAAAAAAAAAAAATATTCTGACACAATTCAAGGTCATTTTACTTGGGGGTTACAAATATTATTTAACACGTTTGAATACGTAACATGTAAGTTTATGAAGTTAACTTCTATGTTTTATACGAAGTCAAACATGACCTACACGAGGCCCTTGTTTATGTGGTCCAGTTGCGAAGATGACCGGGGCATCGAGTCTGAATGGTGGCAGGTAAATATTAAATAATAGTTTTGAGCTTCCAAAAAAGTGAAAATTCAACAACACAAAAAAAGAGAGTGGGAAGAGATGAGGATGTGATTGAATGTTCCGCCGTGTGGAAGATTTATTACTCGCTTTGTTGGTCCTCGCCATGCACTGTAGCGGGAGCTCCCCGGACGTGGGTGGATTCACACGCCCCGAGTCATTTCGGTGCTGGTTTGTAGGGGAGGGGGGGGGGAAGCCTTGTTTTCACAGACGAGAGAGTCAAAACCCGAAGTTCCCCGAAGTTCGTGCTTTTTTTCCGTATCTTTAATGTAGCTATCATAACCAAATTGACCATTAGTATCCTTTTATCAACACCGCCATATTTGTTTACAATGAACAAAAAAAACCGAAGATAAGACGATCGGGCGTTTGGCTCTCTCGTTTGTGAATATAAGGCTTCCCTTTGTGAAGACGGGAGAGGGGGGGCCCGGATGTGTGTGTAGGAGGAGGGGGGGGGGGGGCTGCGCTCTTCCTGGAAGACACTGACCCTCGTGGGCGACAATAACTGCAGTTTTAACAAAGGAATTATTTGGTTAAAAAAACATATTAAACGGTCGATCAACCACACCTTTATGATTCCACACGTAATGACACACACACACACACTTGTGTACTTTTTACAGCTATTAGATAATATTCAGAAAAATATATTTTGACAATATTTGAGGCAAAAAATAAAATGCAAGAAAGCTATCGTGATTAAATACAAATCATTACATAATAGTAGTTATAAAAACATGGCATGCGAGACTGAACCTTAAGTTTTGCCAACAGAACTATCAAATTCAATTTTTTTTTTTTTTTTTTAATAAAAGCCAGGTACTTTGGAAAACACTAACTTCAGCCAATTTCCCCGAGTTTTCCCTGTTCCATCCAACTTTTTTTCCCTCCCTGTTATCGGTTTATCTGGAAAGATAACATACTTAACTCACACGTTATTATCAAAACACAATTTAACAAAACATACATTACATGCAGAATTGACTATGAAATGTTTTTCTACACAATATAAATAATTTGCACTGTATAATTTCCTTAAGCAAAACCAAGTCCTATTACGCTTTTCCAGTCGGAAAGAGTTGAATTTTTAATGGTAGGGATTATTAAAAACACAATAACATAGAGTTGAAATATTTAACAACTTCAAGAAATAAAAAAAAAGTATTTTAAAAAAATCAATGTTTCAAATAACGTTGTCAATTTCCCCGTGTCTTCCAGGTTTAAAAGACAATTTCAAATCTCTCAGTTTTTTTTTTCTATTTTCCAGATTTTTTCCTGTCTACGGGAACCTCGCACTCTGTTTTAAATTGTTTATTGTTAAGTAATAATCGGACACAAAGTATCGTTACGAATTCGAGTGACCAGACCACGATGCCAGATTCGGAGCTGGCTGGCGGCCACTGGCGTCACGCGCCGTGTCACGTGCCTCCACTGACGTAAGGCATGCCACGCGCGTTTGGCCGGATTACAAGGGTCGTCGCTACCCACCTTCCCCCTCCCACTCCGCGAATCCTCCTTCCTCGGCACTGTTATCTATCGCTGAGCGGCCTTGGGAATTCCGCGGGCCGCCGCGCGGTTTGGCGTGAATGGCCACCACCTTTCTTGATGTTTCGGGCGTCAGGTAGGCCCGGGATGACGCGACACGTCACAGTTGCTCTCGTCGGTTCGAGAATTGCGCCCCGGATAATTAAGCAGCGACGCCAGCATCCACAGCAGTCCCGCGAGTGAAGGGAAGTGCGACATCGGCGAAGAGGCTGAGAGGCCCCACTCGAGAGTGGCGCGACGAGGAGCGACGGGATCGTGAGAGTGCGACTGAGTGGCGCGAGGCTGTGTGTGTGGACAGGCGCGAGGTAAGGGGCGAACCACTGTCGAGCCCAGCTCCAGTGAAAAGTGCGAACTGCGGAACTTGACAATACATTGAGTGACTTGCAAATAAACATTTTTTAAGTGTCAGTGATTGGTGGTCGGACATTTATATGTACAATTATTTATTAGTAATGTAAATATTAGTAATTAATAAAGCTGTAATAAAACTTAATTGGTCTATGCCTTACGAACCCAGTTCTCCCCACATAGGTCGTAAAAGTATATTAAAACGCACTCGTAATAATGTAACAATTTCTTTACCTCTCATCGACAGCGAATTCATCAGAGACGATATCACACTACTACTCGGGACGACTAAGGGAAAGATATGGAGCGGCCTCAGGAAACCAGTTAGCTGATGGAGGGGTAAGGCGGCCTGTCGACCCTGGAGATTGCCAAGCTGTCTGACCACGCAGTGGTCTGATACACACCGTGACGAGTTACAATATGGCGGCACGCACTTGTGCTACTAGCCACTAGCAAGGCCTACTAGCCACTGGCAATGCCTACTAGCCACTGGGAAGGCCTACTAGCCACTGGGAAGGCCTACTAGCCACTGGAAAGGCCTCCTAGCCACTGGAAAGGCCTCCTAGCCACTGGCAAGGCCTACTAGCCACTGGAAAGGCCTACTAGCCACTGGAAAGGCCTACTAGCCACTGGCAAGGCCTCTTAGCCACTAGCAAGGCCTATTAGCCTTGGAATAAATCGTGCAATAAGTATGAAACTTATAATTTTCATCTAGTTGAAATCATGGAGACTCGTAGAAGTTCAATGTTGGGGGGGTACAAATCTTGTACCGGCCGGTATTTCTCCCGCATCGCTAACGGTTCCATCGATATCGCACATGCGAAATCAGGTGTCATTGTTTTATTATTTCCATTTATTTTTCATTTTGTATGGTCAATATTTTTCTTCACAGAGTTACGAACTGCATCGCTTTTATGTCGAGTGGCTAAGAGACGGGTACAGGTATATTTTTTTAGAAGAGGTGAGAGGGAGTAATTTGAAAAAAAAAAATTAAACACAGGTATTTAGAAAAAAACTTACATTAATTCTGCCACTAACAAGCTGAAATATGGGTCCACAGTAGTCGACGCGTGACAAATCACGCAATAACATGCTGTCTTCACTAATAATTTGCAACTACAGTGCCTAATCATGGGATGTATATTCTGCTATAAACTAAGAAACGGAACGCCGAATATTGAAAGAAGCTATGAACAAGTCCCGAGGTGACAGCACGGCTTCGAATGACTAACAGATAGCTTAGTAGGACAAAAGGCCGCATGGTCGAGCGGCCTCGGCCGACATGACGTCACAACTTGCAGAGCGCTCGTGTGACGATAAGGTCGCGCCTCGACCCGGTGCCGTCCCACGCTTAACTTTAACGTGACTCAATTTATGAGCGGCATGCATAATATGGGGTGTATGAATTATTTAAGAAGTTTACTTTGAAAATATTCGCTTCAACGAACTCCGCAAAAAAAAAAAAAAAAAAAAAAAACGACATGACTAAAAGCAGAGCTACCAGTAAAAGGAAGAGCTTTTACAGCAGGTATCTTGACAGCACACCAAATTCCCACGACTGCCGCATTTGCTGAAAACGCTCAATTAACTTCACGACTACGTTCGCAAGAGATTGTTCCGACCTTACAGCCGGCATTCTCACGTTCCGCTCCCACATATGCGCCCTATCAGGGTAGGGTAAGAGAAAATTCCAGTTCGATTTATTCACATTCCAGAGCATAATTTAAACAGAACTGCTAGGGATCACTCCCTCTTTTAGATCGGGAAGGTATTGGTGCTTCGGCAATGACCAGAGGCTAGAGCTACGTTCGCTACAACCAATTTTCCCCCATAATCTTCACGATACTTACGTTTGAACATAGAAATATATAAATTGAGAGCCTGCAGGTATAAAAGACGCCGCTAATTTTGACTTTTCAAATTTTTTTCTGGGTTTGCATATTACTAGGGACCGGAAAAATTAGCGGGTTCAATGACCTGTACGATGAACTCCATAGTTCTACGTACACTCGGTCAAATGTGACCCACTCATTAGCTGCTGTCTTGTGAGACGTTCCAGCGTAGCAGCCTGTGATTCGATACAGCTTTGGTTGGGTGTTTATCATTGGCCCAGAGTCATCTAGGTGAGTTGTGAGCCAATAACAGAGGCTGCAATGAGGTATAACTATTTGTAATTTAGCCTATCGCGAAATGAACTCGCGAATTTTTCCGGTCTCTACATATTACGAAATATCCGCGTTACATGGTAATGGTACAATACGAGCAAAACACCCTTGCATCTCCACAGCTCGAAATCGTACACTGAAACGCCACATTCAAGAAAGGCCCACGTGGTTCGTCGGCGACTATTTATAGGCACAACAGAGCTTTTGTCTCGTCTCTGCCGCCCCCGAAAGAACTCAGGAACGCTTCCAAGCTCGCGACATAGATCGATCCAGTTGGCAGTATCGATAGCGACCGCTGAAGGGCTGCGCCTCTGAGACGAAGATCGCGGGTTTCCACCCGGTCTCAGGCGTCACGAGACATTTATTATTTGATTACATGTAATAATGGCAAACCCCATAAGGCTATGAAACAAATCAGTTTTAAATGGGATTATTTACCCAATTAGTTGTAAAAAATGTTTAAAAAAAATAAGAAACCAAATAAAAATTTGAAACAAAATAATATAACATTACAAGAAGTAAACATGTTCAACAATTTTTACTCTATGTTTGCGTAGCTCCTTTAAATCATAAATCATTTCATGATAAATATTTTATACACGGTCTATAATATACATCATACACAACCACAAAACTAAAATCATTCATTAATGCTAGCTAACGTTTAATTTGGTATTATAAAAAAGTATATTTTAGCACCGAGTCTACATACAAGCGATTCGCCTTGGCTGCGTTCACGAATCTGCGAGATACCACCGCCAAGACCAAAAAAAAAATGACGTGATAATCACACCAAACGGTAAAATATGAATGTGCGGTTCTGCCAATTACTATCCCGATTCGCATTTTAAAACAAAATCGTGGTAAAACTAAAACATCGCACGTTTAATAAACACGCAACGATTGTCTTGGCGTGATTCTGACTTGTTCACACAAAATATTTACACGTTAATTCATTAATTTGCTGTAACACGAATGAAGCCAACATTCCCCTTGCCCTCCCCTCCCTTTCCCAACCCCAAATTGTGTTAACTTCGTTCACAGGTTTAAAAACCGCAACGACCCCAATCGCCTGCCTTAGGAGGTTGACTTATTACGATCCATTCCGCAGCCGAGCAGTGAATTCCTCTTCTCTTTTTGGCGTGGCGTGCCGAAAATGGACCGACGACCACCGGTTGGCCCCGTTCAATGGCCCAAGAGGTCACCGAGGCCTCCAGTGTTCTTCAGCCGGTGAAGCCTGGGCTCCACGCGAACCTCCTTGCAGTGACACTGCTTCAGACTAGCGAACCTCCTTGCAGTGACATTGCTTCAGACTAGCGAACCTCCTTGCAGTGACATTGCTTCAGACTAGCGAACCTCCTTGCAGTGACATTGCTTCAGACTAGCGAAACTCCTTGCAGTGACATTGCTTCAGACTAGCGAACCTCCTTGCAGTGACATTGTTTCAGACTAGCGAACCTCCTTGCAGTGACATTGTTTCAGACTAGCGAACCTCCTTGCAGTGACATTGCTTCAGACTAGCGAACCTCCTTGCAGTGACATTGTTTCAGACTAGCGAACCTCCTTGCAGTGACATTGCTTCAGACTAGCGAACCTCCTTGCAGTGACATTGTTTCAGACTAGCGAACCTCCTTGCAGTGACATTGTTTCAGACTAGCGAACCTCCTTGCAGTGACATTGCTTCAGACTAAAGTTCCAGATAATACTTGGAAGGTTGTAACAAAAACTCCGAACGAGTTTGATACCGTGCCCAGTAAAGGTGTCACGAATTTTCAAACTATATATATATATATATATATATATATATAATTCTTCCAACCACTTAAAACTAATGTTTATCGTTATCAAAAACACCTTTAAATTGTTGTTACTACTCTTAGGATGCACGAAACCTTCTTACGGATGCAATATTTCTCGTAAGGGAGTTGGAGTGATTTATCAGTTAAGGAAAAAAAATTCTACCATATTGGTCCGATTACGCCAACTAACGAACCTGATTGATATTATGCAAAATTACGGTAGCGATACATGCAAAAATTTGAACAAATAAATATAAAAATAAGAAACATACATGTATACACCTTTGAGGCACAGACACATTGAAACGGAATAATTGGTACGAATTTTCCGCAAGTCGCAACACGGTAACGACTACAACAGGTAGAGCCACTTCAAGGGCTAGCAAAGAACAACTGAAGCGCACGTGACATGTTCCACACGGCGCGGCGGTGATTGGACGACAGTGCTCTCGACACGGCCTTGGCGACCCTGAGCCGGTCACAAACAACAAGTGGCTGGCCAATCCGCGCGTGCAAACCCGCCAAAGGACGAGAGCTCATTATCGACCAATGACAGTTCTGAAATAAAGTGGTAGGTCATCAGTGATTTCTGTCGAGATACTGTGTTAATATACGTGAATTACTATTATAAGATGTAAATGTTTTTATAAAAGTAGATTTTTTAAAACTTTTTTCTCCTTACGAATCTTGTCTGTAATAAAGTCAGTTTTTTAAATCACCTCTAGCATCTCACATTATTTAATTTTTACTGTATTTTATACTTTATTGTAATCCGTTTCTTTTGTGTTGTATTTGCAGGTTTTTTTTTTAGTTTTTTTTTTTAGTTTTCTTGGTTATTCTCCTATATGTACGTTATTGTTTTACCGTCAATTTACTTAGTAAAGCATGAACGTGGGTACGAAAAAAAAAATACCGTGTAGTGAGAGGCATCTGCGGGATAGTCGTGTATCTGGCATGGCCGCTGGGATGCGGGCAGACACGGGATATACGGGGCAGCAGTGCGTGGCGGTGGGGACACACGTCCGCCGCCCATTGACTGTCACGATCCCCTTCCCCCCTTCCCTCCCTCCCGGCTGACACGTCATCCCAGGATGCTGTGCGGCGTCACGCACGCAGCCGCCACAGCTGCGCCCGCCCGGTTCGCTGCTGACGTATGTACATCATCAACCCACCCCGTGCTTCTACCAGACAGATCAGTTTGCACTCAAGAGAATCACGGTGGGGAAAAAAAAACAGACGATTTCAAGCTTCAACTCTTTTTGACGTGACAACGTCTAATGAATCGATGAACGCACCGGCTGCACGCAACGGAAAAAGTGTCCCGTAACGCACATTGTCCGGGTACGCTCATTGTACGCTTGCGCCGCATCTACCTACCTCTCTTCCACTCGATTGGAACAACCATCGATTTGACTTTTTCGAAGCACATTAAAGTTGAAACACTCCCCGTTCGTTTCCTACTTTTTCTATAATCGTCCTATCCTTAACAGAATAACACAGATCGGAAGAAGTTAAATAGCAAACACGTATAAAAGTTATAGTTAAAATAATCTCTTCGTTAAAGTAATAAACAAATTGGAATTAATGAGTGCAAATAAAAGTAAATTCATCAATTAAATTGTAGATTCCATTTCACTCCTTTGTATCCATATAAAATAGTGATAATTCAATAAAATGATTCAATTTTAGTCATAAAAGTATGCAAACATTTCATCAATGTTTTGTTATGACGTCACGTTAAACTATCGTCCGTAAACCTACTTTACAGACAACCAATTTTTTTCTCTTTCGTGTTAGGCCTTCGAATTAAAAATTCATAAAATATAAGTAACAAACCTTTCGCCATTTTTAAAATCATTAGCAGTAGAGATAATGTGAGGGAAAAAAAGTGACCGAAAATCACTGCAAAATTTAATTTAAAAGAAATAACAATTCACGTCTATAGGCATTTTCGTCTCCGCGCTACGTGAACGACAGGCATGCAAACTCTTATGTTATTAACACAAATTATTTACACAATATACCGCCACAACGAAACATAATTCGTCAGATTCATCCGCTCTGTTTAGTTGTTTCCCATTTTAAAAAGTCAGTCATTGTTTCGGTTTGATTTAAATCCCTAAGGACTACCACTATATAGCATTGCATGGTGATTTATGTAGCTATTTTTGGCACCTATACAAAATTCCAAAAATTCAGGGAAATAGAATTTTACTTCTATAGCTCCATTTTTTTTTAATTCACCTTCACAAAGATGTGGAATCAGCAATAAACAAAAAAAAAACACATGACGAGTGACGTGAACATGGGCTGTATTTTAAAATCTCAATTAGCTTTTACGTGCTGATAATTTGGATAAAATATAGCAAAACAAACAATTTCAAGCAGCAAAAGTGATAAATTCAGACGAAAGGCGCATTGTACGGCTCACGTGATATATTTTTTTTCAAGTTCTGCAGAAACATGGGGAGAAGCTGCAGCATGTTATGTTCGCTGTTGCGACACCGGAAGAAAACAATCGTGAAGCAGGTAGCAACCGACAGGTGATACGCGGTAGTTGTAAACAATGCCTTTTGTGCGCGGCTACCCAGAATACGTGCATCGCCTTACGTAACTGTTGCATTGGAAACACGGTTTACATAACACGTTCCGGACTCTTCCTAACAAAAAAAAATGTCTATGTATCACTAATTTACTGAGAAATCTACAAAAACAAAATAAATAAATCCCTAATTTTATATCCTCGCTTGATTGGTTTCCGTCGAGCATCAATACTTACTTCAGATCTGAAAAAATACACCCGCCGAGTTTTCAGCTTACGTCTCCAATCCTTTCTTTCTGGAAAACCCAATGGCCACGTTTTACTTTCAGAAACCAGGCACACTTAAAAAAAATTCTGTTCCGAGAACTTTTTAATTTCTTACGAGAAATATTTTTCTTGTTTGGTGCCGATCTGCAATCTGGCTGGCCTAGCTCACACGGGGAATGAAACCACCAGTCATTAAATCTATTTCTACCACTTTATATATATGTACATAATTACTGGACTCGGTTACATGTGAATAAACAATATTTTTTTGTAAACTACAAAGAACCGTTTTTTTTGTCAACTAATTGAACTAAAAAAATATATATGGAACTATTTGAAAACCATTCAAGGGAGTAAATTTGTAACTATATTCAATACATATCCAAGAAGGATCTGTAATTATTAATAACTTAAGTCTGGATATAATATCTAGGTTTTCAGTCCCGTTTCCTGATTGTACTCAAGACTTTCTGCGTATCCGTCCCTGGCCTGAGTTAGTGTTGTGTTTACACCCGCTTCGCCCGAGCATCAGGGGTTTTTCCCCACGCCACGCCTGACTCCTCCAGTCAGCTCTTGGCAGAGAGAGAGATCGTGAGTCACGCCTAACTGGCAAGGCGCGGTGGAGCAGTTCGCGCCAGACTCCTGCACCGCGCGTAATTAACCATCTTTAACTCCAATTAAATCCAGCTCATGAAGGCGGCTGCAATCGGGCACAAGCCCTGTGGCAAGCATTCTACTCTACTTCTCTCTCGTTCTCCCAAACTGAGCTTCACCTCTTGCCAACAACTCCCCTCATACGTTCTCGTCACCCTACCTAGCTTCGCTATTAGGACGTAGTACACTAAATTATCACTACACTACATCATGCCGCTTTTGTGATTTCGTGTCTTTGATAATCATTACTAAAATTTTCACTTCAATTAGTAATTATTTAATTGCATTGAGAACCTAGCATGAAAAAGAGCACGTAATATTCACAATTTTTTAGCACCTAAACGTTTGTACGTAGCCCGTGTCGTATTTTGTTTTCCGGATGTTGTTAATAAATTAATTAATTTGGTTTTACAAGCCATTAAAAATGTGGCCGCCACACTCGTTAAAAGTGAAATTTCACACATAGAGTACAAGAATGTACAAGATGAACGTGTGCAAGTATGCGAGTGAGCAAGTACCTAAGCGAATGATCAAGTATGCGAGAGCGCTTCTACAGAAGATTTCGAGTGCTACAGTACGCAAACATGCAAGTGTGCTGTAATCCCAACATGCCATCGATCGCCCTCATTCCTGGTCGTTTTACATTTGCCCTCCCGGCGTTACACCTTCGTTAAAATAAGAACAGTTCCGTATTTTCAAACAAGGGCTCGTGGGAAACGGTCACTGGCTTGATGGGGGGTCCCAAAATCCCGGAAGAAACCATCATCAACGTTAAGTCCCATTCTCAAAACAGTCATCACTTCACCTGTACTAGATCTGCATGAAGCTAACCACGATAACCAACGGTCACTCAATGGAAGTTCATTCTGATGATTTCATTCAGTTATCCTTTTTTTCTGATGCATGCCCCAAGCACGGCACTTTACATGACGTCATCGCCTCGACCTACATAGAAATTTCACTTCAAAATGGTTTCCTCCTCGGCCGCCAGGAAGGATGCGACCAGCAGGGAGTCCGGGGATGTCCCAGCGCGAGTTGGGGCGAGGCCCTCTTCCTGCGCGGCCGGATGCGACGACGGGGTTCCCACCGTCTCCGCTGCCTCACTTCAGCCAGTCACCCTTTCATTCTTCCCTGTCCCGCCCAACATTTCCCGCCTGTGCAATCCGTCTAGATATTAACAATGAGTACACGTCGTTTTGCCTAAAATGTTCTTTAGGCAAAACGACTTTAGGCGAAACGACTTTAGGCCAAACAACTTTAGGCAAAACGAATTTTAGGCAAAACGAAGGTGGGGAAACACGATTAGGCAAAACGATTTTAGGCAAAACGACGCGCCCCCATTAACAATACCCACGCCCTTATCAAAGGAACACTTTAAACAAACAACTGCACAACTGACTTTAAAAATTTTTTTCCTGCATATTTCACCGAATTTGCTCTGTCATTTTTTTCTTTTTATCAAAACTACGCAAACAACACTGTCAGTCGGAAAACAAGCTACTTATTGAGCTCTAAATTCATAAACATTGGTTTATAGGCTTATCCACCACGTTTAATTAATGGTAGTGGTAATAAGAATCATTAACAGCCCAGGAATTTATGATTATAGTATGAACATACCAGTTTTGAGACTTCAGGATTGCTGGTTTAAGGAGGGAAGCACCATTATGATGTGGGGAATGAGTCCCACTGCCCCCCCCCCCCCAACTCGTGCGTCCGTCAATACCTTGGGGCGAAGATTCCGCGGATTTGCACCGCCGCGTCGCCCTCTCCCAACAGCGATGACGAGAAAATGAAATCGCCAACACGGCATGCATGCGCCGGCGTGCTCCCAGGACGCGAGCAGGTGGCCCGCGTGTGTTGTGTTTACCTGCGGGTTGTTATCTGGAGGAGCGGTGACTCAGCTGGTGACGTACCGCCGCCTTCCTCGGCGCGTAAACAAACCTGTTTCCCCGCTCGCGACCACTCCACGCTCGCTGATACCGCGTGCGGCACAAAGTGCAAGAACCAGCTCATTTCCCTGTATCACCCACCTCCAGCTTTGCCTGTCTCATCGATCTAGCCGGTTCAAATAAACAGCTCGTGTAATGTCGACAATTCGTACGTGCATGCGTAATGTTTGTAACCACATATGTATCTGCTGTATTACTGTTTTAAGTTCTTTTAAATATTTATGCTTATGTTCATAAGTGGTGCAAATATCTTGATTTTAGTTCTTAAGTCATTACGTTATGTCAAGTCCCATAAGTTTAAAAATATGAATTTTGTGTAGTCGATATTAGGAATATCGATACAAATCGATTTTGGAACGTCGATACAAATCGATATTGGAACATAGATACAAATCGATACTAGAAACATCGATACAAATCGATACTAGAAACATCGATATAAATCGATACTCATAACATCTATATAAATCGATACTCACAATATCTATATAAATCGATACTCACAATATCTATATAAATCGATACTCACAATATCTATATAAATCGATACTCGGAATATCAATAAATATATATATATAAGATACAACTTTATTTATATCTAAAATATCGACGTCATTTCATGCAGGTATAATTACTGTTTTATCAAATTGTGCTGGTGATATAATACTTCTTATATCACTTGCTTGAATATTTAATTATGGTAGTTAAAATTATTTTAATTTTGACATTTAATTTATTGGTATTTAGAGTGCTCGAATTCCTATTTCTCCTTGAGTTCCTTCGGCCTCCTGTATCCTCATTGGTTTATTCATCGACCCTTGTTACTGCTGGTGTATATTTTTAATTTGGTTTAATCCTATATATATTGATAGATCATTATGATTAATATTTTATTTAGTCTATTGATTACTATGTTTATATATGGTATTAGTGCTAATTTTTAATATGATTTTAAAAATATTATTGCGTTATTTACATTAACACAGTTGGGTTTAATAATTTCTAGTGTAAGAGAAGGCTATATAAAAGCATTTACTTCACCATTACGTCTTTAAATAAATGAATCACATTTCGATATACATACGATGATAATTTTAATACAAAAGGATTTCCAGTACAATATAAGCCCACAGTTTATTATTTATTTATTTATTCAATTTTTGTTCTATTGATCCCATATGGAGGTAAGTACTCCGGGATATAGAACACTCTTACTTTCAATAACACTAAGTACCAACACAGCCAGTCTGATAAACTTAAGGAGTAGATATATTTATTAGATGAATCTTTCAAAGTATACATTATCGGGTGTGATTAAACTAGATACTAGTATGATTAAAATACATTCGATTTTACAAAATATTAAATTCTGCGACACGGTCTCTAACTTAGTATTGGCAATTCCCCCGTGTTTTCCAGGTTTTTGAGACATTTTTTTTTTCAATTCCCCGATAAACACTACAAAAACGAACTATCATTTTGCATCTACATTGCACCTGCTGCTGTAGAGCTGCGTTCTGGATTATATTCCTCTCAGCGGTATTTTCCAAATTTTTCTGTGGCTAAAGTCTCTTTTTTATGTGCATGTTTTTCTTTCAAAACAA
Source organism: Bacillus rossius redtenbacheri (assembly GCF_032445375.1). Classification (NCBI taxonomy): domain Eukaryota; kingdom Metazoa; phylum Arthropoda; class Insecta; order Phasmatodea; family Bacillidae; genus Bacillus; species Bacillus rossius. Next base: position 51,193,653 of record NC_086338.1, on the reverse strand, counting down.
TGTTTGCTTTTCAATTATAAGATTTTTCAAAAGTAATATTCAATGTTGTGCCAGATAGTTTAAACTAATTACGTGTTGGTTTACTATATATATGATACATATATGTATGTGTAAAGACATATTTATATGTACACATTTATGACCATTTAATCATCCTACGTTTATGTGATGTATATAGTGTTTAAATGTGTTAATATTTGCTATTGCAAAAAAGGGCGCAGTGAGATAGTTTGTCCAGCTGCTTTGCGCCAAGTAGAAACTTGAAAAAAAAAAGTACTCATAAAACGAGCCATTGTAATCAGTTGCTTGGCTTATGGGTTCTAGCAACGTCCAAGCAGAAAGATTTCTCAGCGTAGCAGTTACCTACCCTGAAGATGGCGACTGAAGTGTCGACCGAAACGCCGGTGAAATCTTCGCCTTCGAAGCTGCTAGAACCCACAAGCCAAGCAACTTCAGACAACGGCGGTAAAAGCCTGAGATCCTCATGAGCCACCGTAGGTTAAACAACTTATATTTTGACATTAAGTATTTTGTTTTAATTATTTTCAACGTAACGAAACCTCCAAATGTCATTACTTTATTTTAAATTCCTGTAACATGTTGACGCAAGTCGTCGTGATAGCGACCGATATGCCTGCTGCAAGGAAGCTCATTCAGTCGTTGGACTATGTTGATATGCACTGCGTGTAAAACTACAAGAACAGAAATCGATCATCATTACATTAGCTCTATAAAATGTTACGAACCTTTAACACCAATTTTGTGGGCTGCTACCCTACATGCTAAAGAAAAAAAATCGATACAGATTTAATATACACTTTAGTTATTTATTACATATATACATGTATATACGTATATATACATGTGTGTGTGTGTGCCTTAAGACAATATGCCCACTTTTGGGCAAAATGCACTTTTAACTACAAACCTGACCACCGTCTGCCGTTCTTTGTAGTGGCATACAACACTAAGATCGACGAAATGTTTAATCTTCACAAATTTTGGATAGAAAATAGTTGTGTAAGCTATTGAAAATGCTTTTAACTACTCTCACGGGAAAAAAAATTATGATTTTTATGTCAGTGACATTCCTCCGAGGTACTGACTTGATGTAATTTTTTGGACATACGCCATTGCTAAGAACTTTTTCTGTTGAAGAAAACTAAAAAATAAAATAAAAATAAATAAATAAAAATACCCACAAGACAAAAAACACAAATTAAACAAAAAAATTGCTGTTGTCAACAGGATATAAACACCACAAAATATTCCCTAACAGGAATATGGTCAACGAACAAAGTTAATGTTACGGAATATTTTGTGGTGTTTATATCCTGTTGACAACAGCAATTTTTTGCTTAAGTTGTGTTTTTTGTCTTTTGGGAATTTTTATTTATTTATTTTTATTTTAGTTTTTAGTTTTCTTCAACAGAAAAAGTGCTTAGCAATGGCGTATGTCCAAAAACTTACATCAAGTCATGCACTCTCATTGCACAAATCTTTCAAAGATAATACTCCGAGGTACTGTGGGGTCGTTACGTTACGTTGTATATTATTTAGTAAAGGTGAGGACCCAGATCAGAATATTTGCGCCCGGGCCCTCGGTTATCTCTGGACGGCCCTTGTCCTAGGCGACGGACTGTCGCAACTTACCTCCGGTAGCAATGAATATGAATTAAGTTCGGTGTTTTGAACAGCTGAAGTAGTGTTTACTCCACTGAAAGCAGTTTGTGAATGTTATTGCTCCAGAGCAATGGAACACGCGTCTCCTAGCGCGGCCAATCACGTAACTTGGCTCCATGCCGCCTCGGCGACTGGTTAATTCCGTGTTTATGCCCGCGTTTAGTGACGTCCGTGGTCCGTGAAAACAAAACCATCACGTAGTTTACGGCGCCGCCGTCTTGTTTATCCGTTCCAGTGAAGCGGTCTGAAGGTACACTCACGCATTTCATTTGGCTTTGACGCTCGCCTTTATGGGCGAGGACTGAAAGCCACGACCTGTTGCAGGACAATGCTTCATCAGCTTTGTCCTGTAACGGACATTAAAAACCCGCACCCCGCTCGATCACACCAACTGCCGCGTTCGCGTAGAGAAGGAATGATGCCACCAATAACCAAATTCGAACATTCATTTTTATTTTATTTTATAAATCGTAATTGTAAATCCGGTTATCAAGTTTTCAAAACTGTTTATTACCTTCAGAAAAAAATAAATAAAATGAATTCATTTTCGTCGCACTTTTTCACGATGGCTCGCCTAATAGCCACACATGATTAACGTCACTGCGACTTTCTAGCGTATTATTATCCACACCCTAATTTGGAAAACAGTAATACTAATATTAATGAAAACAAATACATAAAAATAGACCCCTAATTATAAAAAGAAATACTGCTCTTTATAACGTCCTATGCTAACAAAATCTTAAAGGTCAGAAAGAGATTAGGATTAAATCGATTTATAATATAAAAAAAATTATAGTTTGTTATTAGTAAATATTTCTTAGTTATGATTAACGTCGTTCAGGATTTTCTGTCATAAAAATTGTATCGTTTGTTATTCGTAAATATCACGCCTCGTCAGAAAATTTGAAACTGATAGGCTCTGAAATCACTAAATCAACAATGCATTGTTATTTTAACGATAAATAGAACTGAAATAGAATTTTTAAGTGTATGGGCTAAGCCACACCAAAGGAAAAAACATTCGAATACTGGTGGTAAAACAACGAGAGGTAAAAGGGAAAAAAAATGTACGAACTGAAAACTGCCGGGAAACACATGGTCGCTACACGAAGCGCGTCGAAGTAGAAGAGACAAACGTCTTGGGCTTTTATGTCGAGACCACGCACAAAGTGAGTTGTTCGGAAATGATAACTTCTTCGGACGCGGTATTCAACCCAAAAGCCCGGAGGTAGTTAGAAGACAAGACCAGGAGAGGCGAAGCTCACGTCCAGACACGCACGCTGAACGCCCTTGGCATCTGCGCGGAGATGGAGAAAAGAGAAACAACTGATGCAAATGAGCAGGAGGTGGGTGTACAGGGAGGGAGGGAGGGAGGGAGGGAGGGAGGTTGCTCGCGAGGCCGCCGGTGACTCAGCGACTCGACGGCGCTTTCCCCGCTGTCGGCGCCTCGCGCCAGGACCCCCGGAGACTGCGCCGTCGACCGCCGCTGCTCGCACAACCCCGACTTGCAGTGACGCCGAAAACCACAACCCCGAATATGACGGAGGGAAAAAAAAATTTTCAATACAGGATTGTCTTAAAGGAAAAAACTTACAAAACTGTTACTAGAAATGTTTAACTCATTTGACATTTATGGCGTTACTGGAGTTGATTTTGCAACTTGTTAATTCGTTTCCATGTTTGATGGTGTATTACGACTATCGTAGATTGCCCATTAACTACAACCTTTCTAGATTCGCAGTTACGGCATTTTGTGTTTATATCTAGTCGTTGCAGTATCTACAGTAGGAAACTGGGGAGTAAAATTTTGGTTCTTTTTTTTTTTCCAATTCATTCTTTTGGCACCTTAAGGCACTTTTTTTTTCTTTGACGCTGTGGTATACCGGACTTTTTAAACGTATCGTCCGGTGTGGTGGTACGTCGTCCGGTGTGGTGGTATTTCGGCGCCATGTAGACGAGTCTCCACCCTATCAGGAAGCTGCGCTGCTCAGTATTCCCGCCGCGGGTTGTCGCCCGCGGACAAAAGCGTCACGTGGTCGCGTCGCGCGCGTCGTGTGGGAACAAAAGGCCTCTCCCCTGCACACGAGGACGCGCAGAATGCAAGGTCAAACTAATGACGCCCGCCTGCGAAACTGCGGGAGTACCGAGACCACACTCCGGACCCGACCTGACAGCGCGCATGCGCTCGACCCAGCTCGCCAGACTAGCGTATCTTCTGCAAATTTAGAACTGTAGTCCTCGCGTGTAAACAATTTTAAAACTTTTTTTTAAATTTTGAAATGTTCGTTTTAAGTGTTGATAGTGAGATGAGTAACCTGTCTATGATTTAGTTCATTAAAATACAAATATGTGAAAAGGTTCATAAAAAAAAGTCCGCATCACTTTCATAAATATTACCTAATGTCGTTGTGACCACACTTACAAGAATGCTGTTCATAAATATTTACACCTCTAGGTCTTCTATTAGATATGTTTCTAAAATGATACATCAGATGTTCACTTGAATCCATTATCCAGTTGTAGAAACAAAAAAAAAAATACTGAACTTCTAGCAAGTGACCAGATGCAGTAAACAGAACAATAAACTTCGAATCACGACACTTTGTCTGACTTTTGAAAAGTATCAGGTGACGTTCAAAAACACATCTAGCGTCAAAATTTACAACAAAACGTAACACCTACACTTATGCTAATTTAGCGACATCCAGCGATGTTACCACTACACAAAAACAATGAATGAAAATACGATAACCCCCGAACTCAATTGCATTGGGTAACTTTACTTGCTACTCGCAAGCGATTTTAATTGTAACTATCCAAATAAGCTCGATGTGATTATGCTGCTTTGCTTCAGTGAGTGAAGATAAATGAAACGGGTCTACTTTTATCGCTACTCGCTTGATATCATTTTATTTTTTTCATCGGTTTCTGAAATCTCCAATATGCCTACCTACCAAACAGTTTTTTTTTAAATTATAAATATAATTAATGAGTACTCTGAATGGTACTCGCAATATACGTTTCATTTAGTATTAACAAAAATAATTCAGAAAATATTATTTAAAAAATAAAAATATAACCTCAAGCGAAACTTTATGTGAAGGAGTAAGCCAATTTTGCTCGCTCTGTGTAATCAATACTCGCTTAGCTAATGATAACACGTTCATTCAAGCCACACTTTTTTTTTTTGCTGATGAGAAACTAGTTAACTCGCCCAACATTACAGCCGGTTTACATAGTCAATTTAAATATTCCACACTCTACGTGTTTCACGGGCATTACGCCACTTTCGATATTAGATATATTCAGTCTCTCGCAAACACACATCATTTAAGTATTCGCTGGTACACAGCTTGTAGATGTTACCAGACCAAATACAAACGAGCATCATGTCTACGCAACATAGCTTATGATTCGGTGACCTACGTGATTGTATTCATGCGCCGAGCGAGGTGCAAAACAAAAAGAAACCCGCGCTTTACTAGCCATCAATTTCAAACGTAGAAATTTTTTTTTCCATACATTATCGCAGCCAACTTATTATGACTGGGTTTGTATTTCAAGACAATCAACATGCTCACTCAATTACTGTTTTTTTTTTTTTGACATGATAACGTCTAATAAATCGATGAACGCCGGCTGCACGCACGAAAAGTGTCCCGTTTCGCACATTGTTCCGTTACGCTGTGTCCCGTTACGCTCATAGTACGCTTACGCCGCACCGACAGAAGTCAAAATTTAAAACTTTGTTTATAAATGTGTAATATGAAATAATTTCTACGTCAAATGTACGTAAGAAAATGAATCTGATTACTCGTATAATTTCAAGTATTTATTCTTTTATTATTAAAAAAAAGTAGCATATGTCGGCGAGTGCAGTAATAACAGGTTATATTACAATTGACTAAAATATTATGGTGATTCATATAATGATGATAGATATTTGAGTACAGTGTATTTATATGAAAACTTGTTCATAATTTTATATTTAAACTTTATAGCTAAACGCCAGTTTTTAAAATTAATTACAAGTCATCTACACGTGAACTTATTCGTCGACTGTTTATAAAGTGAAGTGAAAAGTTAATGTGGTTTTCATTGCTTATTACAACAACAATTTCGGCAATAAAGGTTAATTATTCTTGCATTTTAAAAATCTGATTACTAAATTCAAGTATTTATTAATTTATTACTAAAATAAAAATGATTCAATTTTATTCATAAAAGTATGCAATAATTTCATCGATGTTTTATTATGACGTTGTCACGTTAAACTATCTTCCGTAAACCGACTTAAGACAACCAATTTTTTAATTAACAGATATGTGTGGATGGGCAGCAAGTTCACCATTGTGTAACAGAATCCGAAGAAACACCCTGAAAATGGCGACTGTATTGCCAGCCGAAACGTAGGTTGACACAGATCCAAGGCGGTACGAAACTGAATTCCATGCAGATCCTGGTAAAATAATTCAATTTTCATTTTTTAAAAAAAAGTTAAGAAAATATGATTATTTTGCTTCATAATTTTTTTAAGCACCATTGTCCGAGATAACATACACGTATGTACATGCTTTACTTTTATACACTTTTGCTAAGACATTTAGGACAACCACTAACTAAACTATAATTGGACGGCGATTAGCAATAGTGAGAAAAATATCAACATTAAAACTATAATTTCAAAAAAAAATTGCTGTGGTGGTTAAAAGTAAACATAATTACTTCAAATTGTTTATTTTGAAGAAGATAGCTATTATACATATTTCTAGACGAACTGGTTTGCAAATGATTTATCTCAGTTCGTGAGTTTAAATACGAAAACTATTGATAAACGTTGTCAAATTAATACACTAAAAATTATTCCATTGGTAATGGATTTCAACCAATACTAAGCAACGAAAGTAAAATATAGATCAAGTATAGTCAATTTTTTTAATTATATATATATATCTATAAGATTTTATTATATATAATATTTTAATTATATATAAGATTAACATTTTTTTTATTTATAGTATGTACTAAACACACTAGATCGCCTCATTGGAGTGGTGTGCACTTGACCGTGGTCTGTTTTACGCATTTACGGGGAGGGGGATGAAAGTAGTAAAATGTTAGCTCCCTTGCCGACACATAATATGCAACCAGCCAAAACCGTAACCTCGTACAAGGACAAGGCTGTGGTAACACAACAACATCCTGTGATCGCCGAGAATCTTCGGAATGTGACGCGAGTTTATTTTCAATCGAGGACAGAGACGCATCCACAGGAACTGACTCATGTGCTTGCTTGTATACGACAGCATCACACGGCGACATAACAGAGTTGCCGGTTTGAGGGCTAAATCCCTCCGTGCAGGCATTTCTTGAGCGTTAAAATTTTGAAGGATTTTCAACCCAAAAAGCTACAAATCTATTTTTTTTTAAATGTAAAACTGATTTTTCCTATACTTGACTTATAGAATTCAGAAAATATTTTTTTACAAGAAAATAAAACTTGATTTTTTTATACAAGCTTTTAGAATCTGACAAAGAAATATAAACCTTATTTCTGAACTTTATTTTGTGAAAGATATGACAAAATTTAAATTGTGATTTATAACGGTATTTTCACAATTATTTTGATATATGAATTCGTTTAGGGAGTAAGCGGATTTCTGAAGTAATCTTCAGGTATACCGGTTATGAAAAACCTGGCAATACTGGTCTCATATTTAATTCATGAGTTAAATATATTTAACTGTAGACATGTTCTAAAACACTTTTGTTATAATACACCAATCATAAAACAGTATACGATACATAAACCTCAAAATCCGAGCCGCTACAGATAATTTTACAAATACCAATACGAAACCAAAATGACAAGCCATCACTGTGATTTCCAAAAAAACTACCAAATACGTTATTTTATTTTAGTTTGTTTCTGCCAGTTTTTCATTGAACTCTTTCAGTTTTCGGTATCTAAGCAGTTAATAGTGTGAATATTAATTTACTTGAATAGGAATTAGTCACTGTCGAAAGCGTTGTCATTCCGAGAAATTGTGAAAGGAGGCAGTTCCGGCCTATGGCAAGAAGCTTACGTAACCCTTCCAGTATATAGATATATAATAGAAGTGTGTGTAAAAATTACGCCCCATTGCGTTATTAATAATCCAATGGTCGTAAAAGAAAATGAAAAAAAAATTGGTTGTCTGTAAAGTCGGTTTACGGACGATAGTTTAACGTGACGTCATAACAAAACATTGATGAAATGATTCCATACTTTTATGAATAAAATTGAATCATTTTTTTTGAATTATCACTATTTTGTATGGATACAAAGAAGGAGTGAAATGAAATCTACAATTTAATTGATAAATTTACTTTTATTTGCACTCATTAATTCAAATAAGTTTATTACTTTAACGTAGAGATTATTTTAACTATAACATTTATACATGTTAGCTATTTAACTTCTTCCAATCTGTGTTATTCTGTTAAGGATAGGACGATGATAGGAAAAGTAGGAAACGAAAGGGAGTGTTTCAAGTTTAATGTGCCTCGAAAAAGTCAAATCTATGGTTGTTCCAATCGAGTGGAAGAGAGATAGATGCGGCGCATATACGGGATATAGCGTAACGGGACAATGTGCGTAACGGGACACTTTTTCGTGCGTGCAGCTGGCGTTCATCGATTTATTAGACGTTGTCACGTCAAAAAACTCCACAGTGTCCCGCCAAAAGGCAGGGTCTACGTGGATATAACGGGGCTGGCTGACTGCCGTAGAAGCAGACTGCAGCACCCGTCAGCCCGGTCACACTGGAGCATCAACAACAATGCATTGGTGGAGGAAACGGAAATATGGGGTGTGTGGCTGTCTCATGGACACGGCCGAAAATATTTTTTTTTGAACACCTACTTATCTCTGCGTGAATCTGTGTGTCTTATTGTTATTCCCTTTCTTATTTCTTAGTCTACAACTACATTGGCAACCTGTGATTTTTTTAATTCATTAAATCGTAGCAAGAGTAAGCCCAAACTTTCCATTTGTATATAAAATGTTTTAACTCATGTTTATTATTTTTCTTTACGTTTAACAAGCGCTTATGTTTGTTTTTTTACAACACATTTTTTGACGTGACAACGTCTTATAAATCGATGAACGCCCGCTGCACGCACGAAAACGTGTCCCGTTACGCTGTCGGCGAGTGCAGTAATAATAGGTTATGTTAAAATTGACTAAAAAATTATGGTGATTCATATAATTGATGATAGATATTTGATAACAGTTTATTTATATGAAAACTTGTTCATAATTATATTTAAACTTTATAGCTAAACGCTAGTTTTTAAAATTAATTACAAGTCATCTACACGTGAACTTATTCGTCGACTGTTTATAAAGTGAAGGGAAAAGTTAATGTGGTTTTCATTGCTTATTAAAACAACAATTTCGGCAATAAAGGTTAATTATTCTTGCATTTTAAAAATCTGATTACTAGTATAATTTCAATTATTTATTCTTTTATTATTAAATTAAAAATTATTAAATTTTATTCATAAAAGTATGCAATCATTTCATCAATGTTTTATTATGACTTTGTCACGTTAAACTATCGTCCGTAAACCGACCTTACAGGCAACCAATTTTATACAAACCCTTTCTTTTTTAATGTTAAATTATTTCGTTTTAATAGCTAAATATTTAATAGTGTAAGAGAAGCCACCAACAATGAAGCCGGATGACGTCGACTCTGCAACAAGGGTGAATTAGGGGAGGGGAAAAAGGGCGGGAAGAGGGGCTGCAAGCCAACACGAGGGCGATGATAATACGCATAATACGCACCCCCTCCCAACAAACACGGATAAAGGGGGAGGGGGAGGGGGGTCTCATCAGCGTTCGCTGACAACGCGGACGGTACCCAGTATTGATTCCTCCCGAGCGCGGTATTCCCGCCCCGAGGTCCGAGGTTCGACAACCACCCTGGCTAACCTCTGCCTCGAGACGAACCAGGCAAGCAGTGGCGTATTCAGGACCAACTGAGGAGGGGCACGCGGTTTTACAGTACCGTGTGCCAAACCTATCCCAAAAGACACGCACCCCGCCCGTTGATCCAAGTGATTCTAACAAAAAGTGTGGGGTGCACCTGAATTACAATGCACCAAGCGAGTTATAGAAACTTCGGTTTCTGGTATCGCACACACTAAATGCCCCGGATGGCAGTATGATGGATCGGCGGCAGTTTTACAGTGGCCCCAGCCGTCTCCCGATTCACTGTTAAATCACCTTCACACTCCAAACAACATTTCTGTAGGTGTTTCGTTTATCTTTATTATTTTTTTTTCAATTGCCGATTTACAGCGAAGTTGAGGCTTTATGGACTACGGGTTACAGTAGATGTGTGTTCTGACGAAAATTAATTCGTCATAATAGATCTTATTTGTTCGTCAAAACACAGTGGTTCAGGAGCAGGCGTGTTCTGATATCAGTTATTTTTTTCTATCTAACAGCGAAGATGGAACCCATAGACGAAGTATATTTTCTTGAAAGTCCGATAATAAAGTATTTATTGATGTGAAAAAAAATAACGAATTGTTTGCTGCAAGAGACGATAAAGGATAGAGTATCAAATGCTCTTTCAAGATCTATTAATTCAACCAATTAAGTTTTATAAGTATTTCAGAATGACACCTACAACGTTCAAATGTATAATTTTTTTTTTCCATTGCACATCCCACGGGCACTTGTTTTCAGAAACAAGACTCATTAATTATTCTACGTTCATTGCTATGACCTACTGATTAACCTACACGCACATGGACGTCACAACTACATGCGAAAAATTAAAACTGGTTTGAACGACCAACCAGTTCTGACGTGTTCGTGTGTAATCTGCAGAGGCGGTTTCAGGCAGTTTGAACACTTCCACTTCATTCGCATTGTTTGACTGTTCTAACGAACTAGTCATAACCTATTTCCGTCAGAATAATCATCCGCTGTGACCGTAGCTTTAGCCTTCTCTCATATTTACCCATTTGGCCAACTACAAAAAAAAAACACTTACGTAAAGTTACAACAGTAGACTACTAAACTTAATAACTAAAAAATTAAGTCCATAAATTGTAAACGTCTGAAAAACTTTAAACGAACAAGTCACGATGAAAAAAAAGTAATACATTAATGGTACATAAAGGAACACATGTATGTATATATATATATGTATATATACATATATATGTATATATACATATATGTATATATATATGTATATATATACAGTACACTCCCTATTTAACGCGGTTGTCGGGGGACATAACTTTTACCCGCGTTGTTGCATAACCGCGATGTTCCGATGTGACCAAGGTCAAAAGGCATAAAACACCGCCTGTGTTCTAATAGGTCGGCAAGCACGCACAGTATAGACGGCCCGCCTTTGTGCGGACTTTGCATCCGCAGTTTTCACTAAACGCGGGTGAAAAAATAAAAACAATAAATTGTAAATATAAATATTAAATGTTGAATTTTATTTTTTATTTTTCCGCATGCCGCGCACAGTTTGTCGCACGGCCTACGAGCGCGCCACACGCCGCCATACACACGTGCGGCACACAAGCTGCTGCCAGTCTCGTGGTGTCAGCCACAGTATCTGCTTCGTCTGAGCGTCCGTAACAAAGTAAGTGCAGTGTGTGCGGTTACACACGATTTTGTGGTCAAAGTCTTCTAAATAGAAAGGCCATAGTAATACTTCAAACCGAATATGAATCGCAAAGTACCGAGTTTGATTGACAAAATAAAAATTCTAGATTTACGTACTTACAAATAGCGTGTCTTTTGCAGAAGTATGCAGCAGATACGTGAAAAACTATTCTAGCATTCGTACAATATAAAATAAAGAATCGTCTATCGTGTAAAGTGGTTAAACTTTGTTATCCATGCTTACAGTAAATTATAAATGGTCACATGTGGGATACAAAAATTGCGCCAAAATAATTTTAGCGCAATCAGTGGCGCCGTATTAAAAAGTCTGTTAAACGTTGTCTTTACTTATTCCATCAAACGCTTTGTCGAGTTGCTGAGTGTGTGTGGCTCGGATCGGCAAGTGTTATATTCCCCAGCCTCTGGTTAAAGGTCGGGAGGCCGCTACACATAAACATATCCGGGGCTTGTTTACTACCTCACGGCAAAAGTGGTACAGTATGGTTCACGTAAGTATTGGACCACTGGGAATTCCTCGGCAAAGATTAAAATTACGCTAGCTGATTTACTTTATTATTTAATGTTAAAACATTATACCAAAGTAAAAAGATGAACGTGTATAATACAACGAATAATATTACGTCTGTAGGTTCAAGTTGTAACAAAACATTTATATGTCTCCGCTTGTCAACACACGTGACCACGAGAAGTGTGCAGACGGAAATGAGTGAACTACTCAAGGTCACCAGACTTCCCCCCTTTCGGCTTAATCGCCCCTCTCATCACTGGCGCTTATATTCCACTCCTCCCGTCTACCGCTCTACCCGGGTGTCTTGGTCGCATATTCTCGGCTCGCCTCTCCCCTCCCAGCGCTTGCCGTCAACCAAACCTATCCAAAATCAATCCCCAGCCGAGTCACGCTGGATAATGTCGCTGGACGGTAGGCTTTATCGGGTCCCCTGTCCGATGCTTTATTTGTGGGTTAAAAAAAATGTTAAGAACTAATGTTTCAGAAAATAACACTGGTCTGGATTGGATCATAATTTGAAAACACTACAAGATAGAGGAATAATGTACGGAGATATCTTGTTTAGAATTTCACTGCGGACATTTTCTACGCCTAGGCTTTTTTCTGCCCGATGCTTAGTTTGTGAGTTACAACGCAAAATTATCCTAATCGGATGTCAATCATTTATTCCATTATTATTACAGTAGAAACTCGTTAATCCGTGACGCGCTAATTCGGGAATCGGATAATCCGGGACGATTTAAAAGTGCAGAAAAAAAAGAGAAGTAAAAATTGTCAGCGCTTAAAATTAACATCACGCGGGCCGGCGGCCGGCAAACACTGCAAGCCTTCGCATGGGCCGCCAAACTCTGCAACGCTGTTTGTACCGACCCTTTGTGTCGTCCCCCTTTCAGCTGTCACATTTGTCACTCTTTAAACTTGAGGGGGATGTCTTGACTTCTGCTTCCCGTCTCCCTTTGTTTGTTTCCACCCGCCAACGCACGGCAGGCGCCTGGCGAGTGACGTGTCTGGCTGGCATTCGGCTGGACGAAGTGGGAAGATTGAGAGGGAGGGGAGGGGGGGGGGGGGCTACCCAAAATTAATGTGTGCAAGTTCAGCACGATCTTATCTTTCTCTCTTCGGCTGTTGTAAATGACCGTGAACTAATGGCTAGGCAGTGCCGTATTTTTTTAAGCCGAGACTAATTCGAAGACGGTCTTTACCGTGAACGGATTATCCGGGTTTATTACTTTTTTTTTTACAGGATTTTAATTAGCCGGGCATCGGCGGGTCCCAATTAACACGAATAATGAGAGTTTACTATTTTTTATCCATCTGCTGCCATGGCGCAGTAAGCCTCGGTAGATGTTACGTCATATGACCTTGGCCTTAACCCAGCTGCACGCCGGTATCTGAGAAGCTTGACTAGACCTTCCGGGCTTTAATCGCTAGTCCGTGAAATTCAGTAATCCGTGATTATCTGGGTCCCGACCATCACGAATTAACGAGGTTCTACTGTGTTATTATTATTATTATTAATTTCTGATTGGGGGACATGGTTTGACCCGCGATATACCCGATTCCGCGATCTATCGGGGCGCGGTATACCGGGAGTTTACTGTATGTATATATACATATATATGTATATATACATATATATGTATATGTATATATATATGTATATATACATATATATGTATATATATGTATGTATATATATGTATATATATGTATATATACATATATATATATATATGTATATATATGTATATGTATATACATTGCGATGGTTCTCTACAAATAATCTTACCTTAAACTCTAATAAAACTGTTATTATGCAATTCGCATTGCGAAGAAGCAATTCATTAATACAAAATAACATTAGGATAGGTGATGATATTTGTTACTATGTAAAAAGTAATAAATTCCTTGGTCTTACTATAGATAACACTCTCTCCTGGACTGCACATGTTGATAACATCTGCAAAAAATTAAGTTCAACATGCTTTGGTATATATACATTAACAAAATTGTGCTCCAGTAGTGCTGTCTTATCTTATTATTATTCAAATATACAATCTGTTATTAGCTATGGTATTATATTTTGGGGGAATTCCTCAAATTGGAAAAAAATATTTATTTTACAAAAAAGAATTGTGAGAATTATATGTGGTAAGGAACACAGAAGTCACTGTAGACAAATTTTTAAAACAAATAAAATAATGACTGTGGTAAGCATATATATATATAAAACAATATTGTTTTATAACAATAATATACAATTAGTAAAAAATAGTGATATACATAAATATTTAACAAGAAACGCTGATAAAATACATAATGTACAGCATAGAACCAAAAAATATACACTAAATCCATTTTATATGGGCATGAAATTAATTAACAAACTCCCAAAAAGTATTATGGAAAATAGTAATAACCATACATTTGCATCTCAACTTAAAACCTTTTTACTACAAAAAACTTACTACTCATTAGAAGAATTCTTTGATAAATAGTATTTTATTTTATTTTGTATCATGTAAATATGTATTTCTGTATTGTTGTATTTTAGTGATGTTTGCTATATGTAATGTGTTTTTATAAATTGTTTATTTGTCTATGATCATATGTGTAACATATATATATATGTTTTATTGTTGTTTTTTTTTAATGTTGTTTGTTATATATCTATTGCTCCAGGGAGTAATAGTATAAGTCAAAAACTTCTATTTTTCAGGAGAGAGGTTTAAAGATTTTAAATTAGTGACAATATCAAATTTCCATTATTTTAAATAAACCAAATGGCTACATATGCTTAGTAAATGATTTATTAGCATTTTACAACAACAATATTTCTTTCTTTATTGCTAAAGATTAAATAAATGACATGTACTGTTAGGGCCCATCATTTACATGACTTATACTGGTGAGAACACTGCAGGTTTAAAGACATGTACTCTTAAGACCATTAATTACATGACTTATACTGGTGAGAATATTGCAGGTTTTCTTAAATTAGATGACACTTTTTGCTAAGAAAATGATTAATTGACAACATTCGTATACTTATTACAAAAACCTTTGGAAGGTAAAGCTCCGGAAAGTGCAAAAATATTCATTCATTGAATTCCTCTATATCAGGAAGTACATCTCTTGCATCCACAGTAGTTTTCAAGTTTAAATAAAAGCTGTGAAAAACTGTGTCTATCAATGGCAACAGCTCCAAGAGATCCTTCTTTTTCTCTTTGGAAATGGCAAGTGTGGAGTTATAACATTTCTTTGGATGTAACAGCTCATCTGGACTGCGGTTCCGTCGTTTTAAACAAATTTCTCTGAAAGGTGCATCTTCATCAAGTGTGTTCTTAAATTGAATCACTCGTCGTTCTTGAGTGTATCTGAGCCATCTCATCTCAGTCCACTTGAAGGGTTCTCCTGAACTATCCTTCTTTCTAAGAAAGAGACTAGTTTTGTACAGCTCAGCAAAATTGAGGAAGTCCTGATGATTAAGTTCTACAACTTCAAATTTGTTTTTCCTTCCAACAGTTCTGACAAGCTGGTACCAGTCATGGGGGTGTGACACAGTGAAGCGCAGTTTTTTCTTCTGCTTTTCTATAAGTGCATGGTCTGTGTCACATTCCATATGACTATGCCCACTCACCATAAATTTATGGTCCACCAACTGAAGATTACATTTCTGTTGCATCAAATACAGAAACATTGCTGCTACATGCGAGTTACGGTTCTGGCCGCCACATGTATCTGAATATAAAATAATGTGCGTTACATCTTCAGGTAACTCAGAAAGCTCTCTCAATACACATGTGGCAACTTGATTTGCTCCACGAGCACCTTCGCCTTCATGCCACATATAACAACGAACAGATGGTTTACTAGTTTCGTGCATAGTTAAATTATACGTCCAGAGCTGTCTTTTGTAAAAAGACACAGACGACTGAACAAAAGGTGTGGGCAAACATTGTTGTAAGTCGAACGTAAAACACCTTTTGCTAGGATCATCTTTAGCAGTTTTCTTGTCGAGATCTTTCTGTAGGTATGCTTTATCAGCTTCTGCATGATGCACAGATATTTCCTGTTTTATATCTTCTTCTTCTGCACCACTCGCTAGCTTCACTTTCATTTGTAATGTGTCACACCTATGACAAGTGTCTACTTTTGGTGCTTTAAAGGCTAGTCCCAAGGACTTAAACTCCCTAGTATATACAGTACGCCCCACAGGATTAGAAGTTGATTCTTTGTAAAATGAGAACATAGTATTCAAATCCAGAAAAGAAGGAAGATACTTCTTGTTGTTTGTTCTTCGCGTGTAATGAGATTCGTAAGAAGGGAATGATTGTATATGCCTTCGAACCTCATCCAGTCGTTCATCAGAAATTGCATTACCAGGTGATGTTTTTCCCCTGTTGTCCTGCTGTGTGATACCAGATGTAGAGGTACTTCTGTTGGTGATTGCAAGAGTTACAAACATTTGTGTCTCATCTAATGTGTTCATAAAACATCCCCTACAAACTTTTTCTCTTTTCCCATTTATCTTAAAATGAAACGTATGTGTAACCATTCTAAATTTCTCTTTATCAGGATTGTAAGCTCTTTTTCTTGATGTTTTGGTTTCCATAGTATCAACAAGGCTGGCAACATATGCTACTCTCCTGTCTCTACTACCAAGAGACCAATATTCTTTAAAAATACTTTCTCTTATGTCTTCAGGAAGTCTCTTTCTACATTCTGCTCGACAGTCTCTAAGAGGTTTCATTACTCTAGCTTTGACAACTTTACCGCTTAAAGTTGTGTATGACACCCCTCTGTTACGGTTTACACACTTTTCTCTTTTTCTTGCTCTTGAAAACCTACATTTTTTCACTTCAGCTTCAATTGTTTGTGTATTGTCTTCTTTTTCTCCGAGACCAGCCTTCCTCTGGCGAGGAACATTAACGGAAACATCATCTTCACTTGAGCTTTTCTCTTCTATCGGTTCATAATCTGGATCAATTTCTCCATTATCAATATTTACTTCTGCAATGTCTTCAGTAACCATTGGATGGAGCACTGTCAAACTTCCATCTCCATTATTACCTATAAGTAAAACAATTATTTTAGCTACAAGCACACAATAATGCCAATGACTTTTAAAAGAATGATTAGTTTTGTATCAACTCTCTTACCTGCCCATGTGTTCCGCGTATTTTCAAGGCCTCTGTCCTCATCAACAACATCATAGGAAAATTCACTCTGTTCATAATGTGGTTCATTTTCTTTATTTCTGTTATTTGCATCTGCAATGTCTTCAATAACCATTGGTTGGAGCACTGTCAAACTTCCATCTTCATTATTACCTACACATAAAAATAATGACGTAAGTATAACCACACAATAAAGCCAAAGACTACAATATAATAATAGTTTTACATCTACGCTTACATGCCAACTCATACTATGTAACTTACTTGCAAGGCCTGTGTCCTCAACAACAACTTCAAATAAAACTTCATCAAGTTACCAATTGTATGATGAGGTGTTTGGTAGCTGTGTGCCATCAACATTAACGAGTTGTTCTTCAGTCACATTAGAAATTTCTTCATCCATACCATTCGAAATTGTGTTCCTAGTATCTTGAACAAAGACATGATCGTCCTCGTTTGTTTTTCTTTCTGCAATAAATAAACAAATAAAATATGGGCACTATCATAACATGAGAATAACTGCACTATAAAAGCAACATAACTTTTGTCCTTACCTGACCAGTATTCCGCGATATTCACAGTTCCTTTCTCATCTATATCGTCCCTAACCTCAATTCGGTCGTTTGTTACAACAGGTATGTCTTTCACATTTTCAATCACATCTGAAATAAAATAAAAGACAAAAGTAATAATGCAAAAGATTTTACTGCAGTTACAGACATAAATGGAGTACCACACTAAATTTAATTAGCACTTACCTGCATTTAAACTGGAGGTATTCTCTTTAGCTATTTTCGTTTTTACAAGTTCAACAAGTTTTTTTCCTCTGCTATACATTATTTCTCCTACACACTATACATTATAATGTAAAAATCAGAGGAATAGTGAAAAATAACGCAGAATCTTCTACTATTGTTATAACTTTATAAGTTAAATTCTAACCACAACCAACAGCTGGGAGAAGTTGTTCCCAATAGTATAAGTCAGTAAACAAGCAACAGTACCAACATAATTTTGACTTGGGTGTAACAGTATAAGTTGACTTGTACTCTTACACCCAACATAATTTTGACTTGGGTGTAACAGTATAAGTTGACTTGTACTCTTACACCCAACATAATGAACTTTATTTCTCTTGGACTGTTAGGTTCAAATCGTTATTACACTGGAAACAAAGTACAGTAGAGACTTATACTCTTAGACACACATAGTCGGCTACTTAAAAAATACTAATATCCGAAAAAAAAAAATTCAATATTTTGACTTATACTCTTACTCCCTGGAGCCAAAGATATATTGTGCTTTTAAACTGACAACTTCTACCTGTTTGAATTTGTTTGAATATGTATTTGTTTTCATATGTAATACTTATGTAGTAGTTTATTGCGGTTCTCTAATTATATATGTATGTGAAATGTGGTTCTGTAAATTGACAACTTCTTCCCATCTGCTTGGGTTGTATAGAAGGCCACAATAAATAAATAAATAAATAAATATATACATATATATGTATATATACATATATATGTATATATATACACATATATGTATATATATACATATATATGTATGTATATATATATATACATATATATATATATATATACACACACACACACATGCACGTCTGCGGACAAGTTAACCCCGGAGGGAAAATGGGGTTCTGAAATCATTGGAGATAAGTGAAATACAGATTAGATTTCGCAATCCTAACATTTTAAATTTGAAAGTGTTATTGAGACCCGCAACTCTGAAGGGAGGCTAATTCCAAACGCACACCGCATAAAACTTTTAGTAAATAGACATTTCTGCGGTACATTTATTTTGATTCAATTGTTTAGATGTACACGCAACATGTATTTGGAAATGCCTGATTTCCCCGTCACACTGACAAACTTTCGCTTCCAACACCTTCCAATAAAGTATGTCAAAGTTGGAAGGCTATGTCGTCACCTAACACGTCACTTGCGCAGCCATGTTTGTTTAACACGCTGGATGATGATGAGTTTCCAACTAATATTTTTTTTTTAATATGGGGCAGGTTCTAAAATATGTTGGATGTTTGATGCAATCAGCCAATCAAAATCGTGCATATCGAAAACGGAAATGACATCCGTTTCCTTCACAACGAATCTTTAAAAAAAAAAATTGCTAACCATTCTAACCACGACACATTTATTTTATTTACAAAAGTTTGCTAGTGGCTTATAAATAATAAAGTAATTAATTTTTTTAAAAAGGAATTACACCCGAGTACTGTAATATCTCGACAATTTCTTGCCGCAATGTGGTTAATAGATAAATATAAACAGTCCCGGCAAACTAGCTTCCTCTCTACTCTCATTGGTTGTTGCACCATGAGTCCGCAAAAGAAATAAAATATACTCATTTCCCTTCTACGCACACGACCGTTCTATGCGCTATTGTGGAATCAGTAGGTTCGAAAATATGGCGGTCAAATCTTGTGCGCAAGACCTAATGTCAATTTTTTTTTTTCAACTGTGCACCCAGCTTAAATGTTTACAAGATAAATTTTAAAAAAATGGGGTGTTGCTGTGTAATGGACACGGCCGTGTGTTGTATGCGAATACATGTACGAAAAAGGTAATATTTTCTGTAACAAAATATGAAATACGCTATTTTTTTATTTTAACACCATATGTATTCACTGTAACTATTTTACACTAATGTTTTATATATGCAATCGATAGATTTTGACGAGAGCTAACGATTGCAACTCAAACCAACGTCGTAGCTTCTCAGAGTCAAACGTTATACTAAATAAAAATATCGAAACGCAGCAAAATTACCTCAAAATGGCGGCGCTTCCCCCTCCACCGAGCGCGATGCGTCACAGTCCTCACTTAGCGTAACGAATCCTTTGATCCTTTAGCTATCCAGTGTTGTGATTAAATTTTGGATGGAGATCATAGATACGTAGCTGCAACACCAAACTGTATCCCCCGATTTTGTTATCATTCGTTTTTTGAATTGCCTTCCACTATGGAAGCAATTTTAAAGACGTATTCACGTCGGAACAATTGATAAGTAGTGTTACTCCGGCAATATGCGCAGCGGCACGAAGTTGGCAGCACGTCGCCTCGTGCAGCCGTGTTTGCTGCTCTCTTTCGCTCTGCCGACGTGTGGTGTGGTCATTCGAAGGAACCGCGGTATAATTCAAATGCCTTCTTTGGACCAATCAGCTATTTCACAACAAGTTGTGTAGATTTGTTTTAAAACGCCAGGGTAAACTCGTGAGGGCCGGCATACGCTCCTCTGAAAGAAGAGCGGCACCAGACTCGGCTGGCGGCTGGAGGGGCGGGTAAGCTGGCGAGCACATGTCGGCGCACAGAGGCATCATGGGAACAGCGAGCGGGCAAAAACACCGCCCGAGAGAGAGAGAGAGACAGCGCGCGCGCACTACCGCCACTTTCTGCACTTGCCACATCGCTGTCCGACCAAGGGCGGATCTACACTTTTTATTTAGCCTTCTTTTGAGATAGGGTCGCTTTCTATGGCAGATAAAATCAAACTTTCCATTGGTTTAAAAATGTGATTTCCTTTTTTTTAAAAAAAAGTCTGCTATGTCATAAGTTGCTCAGAAACATTGTTATGAGTACAGTGTTATCAGACAATCCTCATGTACTTCTTTAACTTTTAATTTATTTTTTTAAATTGGCAACTAAGTCAGATTTTTGGGATGGTGAAACGGGAGGTTAAAACACCATACATTCCTATTTCTCAAAATTTCAACAAAACTGACGAGTCTTTTCTTTCGTTCAAATGAACGTTCAATGGATTCAATGGCGGGAAAAAAAAATTTTTTTAGGATAGGGGAAAATTATAGTCGTGTTAAAAAAAAAAACATTATGAGAGGTTTTGAGTGTTACATTATAATTATCAATGTGCAGCACTTAGTGTGCAGTTTGTAGTTCCACGTGAACTCACCTTGCACCACCTAAACAACACACGGCCTTCAACGAGTCTCGCAATTTTTTAATTACTTCGGAGGGGATAGCAAATATATATTCTTTCTATCACTCCCCCCCCCCACCCCCTTACCATGTACCCATTCCTGGAAGAAGTCTGTTTAGTGGGGTGCGTCGACAAAGATTTCATTAGCGCCCACAATAAAGATAAATTATTTAAAACACAAAAATAATTTCAAACGTAATAAAAACAAAAAATGTACAAAAATAATAAAATTGATATGATGCGCAGAAACAAAAAAAACTATGCCGGCGCACTTTAAAAACAATAAAATATATACATTTTATACGCTTTGTGTGATTTGAGTTTATATACGTATATATACGTCTATAATGATGTCACTGCAAATCAACGAGACGCACAATAATAAAAAATACAAAAACATTGTAGCTAAACCCGAGAGTCTAATTTTTAAATTATGGAAAGAACCCATAATTTCAAAGAGGCGACACGCAACTAACGATAAAAAAAATACAGTAGTTTATGAAGCACAAAAGTCGCAATACATCAACAACCCCCACAACTTGAAATTATAAAACAGTGGAAAACAAAATTCTTCTGCACGGAGATATTATTTTGATAGTTTATGTACGTATGTATGTATGCATGCATGCATGCATATATACAATATAAAGAAAAACAATTTTTGACTGATAATAAACTAGTTCATGTACTAATATGTGTCAATGCATTTTGTTTTAGATTAGTTAAAAAAAACTACAAACGTAGCTACATACACACAAATATGTATGAATATATTGTTAGAAAGGGGCCAGAGATAGCTAGAGCGGCGCCCTTCAAACTCTACATATGGAGAAAGCCCGCTGCGACCCAGGTAATGCCTGCCCTCCCCCACCACAACTACAAGAAACCCCCATTAAAGGGCCTATTTCTGTCCTGCGAAGTACGGGTGCCTGCGTTCTTTCTGGAAAATTCGACCTGTTTTCAGATCCCCGTCGTGTGAAGTGACGTAATCAGGACGCAATTTTTAACGCAGCTTAAAAGTTATAAGTCGGGGGCTTTGATGACGCGACACTTCTGTGGGCTACGAGACATTCCCATGGACTAACTCAAGAGGTACAATAAGAGCCTACAAATGACGATATTGGAGAAACCTTGGAGAGTTGCGAGTGACCCCTTGGCGAGCGATAGCGGGCGACGAGCGACAAATGCGAAGATGGAAGCATCGCGGACAGTGATGCGGCGCGGTGGACGAGCGTGTAGCGTGAAGCAGTGTTGGGACAGAGGTGCGTGGTACGAGACGAACAGTACACTGATAAAAATAATACATCTTAAATGTTTTTGAAGAGCAATGAATAAAAACTATACAAGGATATTCGTAAATTCACGGGTACTGATTTCACTTAAAGTGAACATTAATTCACAAGAGTGATCTTGGTATGCAAACAAAAACATTGAAAAAATTGGTCAAGTCAACAGCAAGAAAATCTTTCTTCCTTGTGCTTGCCTGCTCAAATTATTTACAACGGAGCAATACACTGGGAAGTCATAATACGTCGTTCGTAGATTTTACGAGGATTCATTTATCTGAAATTAAGAACTTTTTTGTTGAAAGGTCAGCAAATTTACTGCGTTTTATAACAGTGTAGAGAGAGCCACTGTAGAGCCTAACTCCAGTGAAAAGAGTAAATAGTGTGATTAATTTGTGGACAATTATTACGATTATAATTTAGAAAAAAGTGTACATTGTAATTTAGGAAAAAGTGTACATAGTAGATAATAAATAAACTCATTAATTTCGGCTCTCCTCTCCGGACCTGTATTTCTCACAATTGTATTAATATATATACACATATAATCTATACCATTAAAACGTGTGAATTTGTTAATAATTCGGTTTCAAAGTATTAACTGCTTTCATTGTGCAAAGGTTTAACAAGTGAAAATTAATGCATGTGTATATATTTTCGGAACACTTTACTACTTCAAAAATAGATGGTGGAAACGCCCGTAAGCTTCGTTATTTTACTTTTTACGACACTTCATTGCGTTTCTATTGAAGTTTATTAAATAAAATGCCAGATGGCAAACCGCAATTCATTGTGAATTTCGCGATTCACGAGAGAACCCAATGAATACCGACATTTGCGAAATGAACTGCAAGGTAAAACATGGCGGGGGGAAAAAGTGACCTAGAGCAACCGTGTAAACTTTCACACTTTCCTGCATCTACTTCATGTGTCATTGGCTTCGTTTCAACTGCGAAATCTCTCAAAAGCTGCACAGCACAGCTTTTCTCTCGACCGGATGTGGCGTCAGAACGTGCTTGAAGGCGTTTCTCCCCACTAGTGCTGGTTAGGTTGGGAAAATTTGCTAAGGGCAAATAACACCAGCTTTATGGGTTCAACCGTATATGCAGAAGTTAGCCGCTGACACTGTATGCAATATCGCACAGCGGGGATAGCGTTATCACACGCTCCTCCAAAAAAAAAAAAAAAAAAACTACGCCCACTTCACACAACGCGGTGCAGCCTGTGACAAGACATCGCTACAACATCCTTCACATCAGAGCATCACAGACCGATGAAACAGGCCGATTTTGGTCTTCTGCGCATAGTTCCACCATTGGCTCACAATTTTTCAGTATGACTCGAAATTAAGCTTATGTAAACGATGAAACATGACGACTTTGCTCTTCTGCGCATTGGCTTCCAATTTTTTAGTATGCCTCGAAATTACGCTTATGTAAACAATGACACGCGTTTTCGGTAAAATTTTCAAAATGGTTGGTAAGTTATAATTTTACATAGTTCATGATTTAATGTACTAGTCACAAATATATATATATATATATATATATATATATATATATATATATATACACACACACACACACACATATAGTGTGTATATATATATACACACCACACACACTATATATTATGCTCTTTTCATTTAACCCGGCGATTAAATACTGTGAAATCGTCCTAACGTTGAATTTGTTAGGCCAGTGACATTTATATTTCACAATACAGTATTAATTTTAAAACGAAGTTTGCAGGATAGTCAAAAATAATAATAATAAAAAGTTTAAAAAATAAAATTTTCGGAATTTTTCTCCCGCAAAGTTATACTCAAAAATACTGATTTCTACTTGAAAGCATGCAAGCTTATAAAGTAGTAAAGAAATAATGTACGGGGATTCCTTACTAGTAACTGTGCTATGCCAAGAACAATGAAAACTGTGAATAATAATGGTCAAATGTTTATAAAAAAAACAGTGATGTGACAAGTTTGGGAAGAATTAACAATTAAAAATTGAGAAAGATTACTTAGCAACATTTTCTTGTACCAGTTTTTTTTTTTTTTTTTTACGTTGCAGTCACCAAGTTATCAACGTCAATGATGATTTAACGATTTATACTTGCAAGCAAAATAACAGGGAAGGAAAAAAAACTGTGTAAAAACACGTGTGAGCCCATGTAGCTTTATGATAAAACTTCTAAGCGTTCGTTAAAAACATCCACATTACCACTCATCCTACAAAGTCCCTTAAGATATCGACATATACGTAGTTCGAAGACATCGATTAGTTACATTTGTAGACCTGCGTTCGTATTTACAAACGAGGAATAATGAAAAAATGTAAAACCGAACGGAAGAATATTTCCGGCTTTTTTTTTTTTTAGCCAACATGCTGCTTAAATTTGTGCACATTTGACATATTGTCTGTTCAGAGTAAGGGAGCATTATAGCTTCAGTAACACAAATGCTAATATATAAAATTTAAATAAACCACTGCAGAAAAGACACCGAGATGTACAAAATCATTCATTACCCTTTTCGATTGATTCCAAAAGTAAATGTAAATGATTTTGTTGGTCAAATTAGCAGACATATCATTCTATTTACTAATAACTTTTTTTTGCATTGATGTTATGAAATTACTAATTTGTATTTCTCCTTAAAATTACTTCATTTGGTAAATAGGGTTGGGCCTTCAGTTCTGCCGCAGCCTGTGCAGCGTGTATCTAATAGGGTAATCTGATCCAGGATAATAAACTTTTAAAAATGTAATTCATAATACTCACAAGAACTTTGGCGAATCTTCTTTCTAGTTCACTGGAATCAGGCATTGGTTGTTTAGCCCGTATGCTGGATCTTATGCTATTCCCATGGGCTTTACTCTGAACAGTCCCAGTTCCCTCCATTGGAGGAGGTTCACTCTTCGTGCTATGCGAACCACCCATTATTCTGTTCAAAACACACTGTAAAATGTTAAATCCAAATCACTACATCACTGATTTCAAAAACACTGTCGTAACAAAATATTCAAACTGTCCTCACACATCTAAAACTACACATAATCACACATTACACGAACAACTTGTGCGTACACTCGCTAACTACAAACTACGGCATAAAAACACCCTACAAAACAACAATACACACAATTGACAAGTTGCAATGAAATCACTAGGTCGTGCTATCTAGCGAGAATATAAGTAACTACATGAACTTTCAAAGAGGCTTGCTTCCAAGAGATAGCTATCACAAATTCGTTAAAATCACAAAGTTTTGTAATATTAATTTTTTCTGTTTTATCAAATTGATTCTTATTATAGTTTGGTAAGACTTATATAAACTAAATAATAGAACTTTTAAAATAGTCGTAAGAAAAATAAATATTAAAATATAGCCAGTTTTTCAACATAATACGCCATATTGTTTTCAACAACTTTGTGGCGTAAATAAATTTTAAGATTTTATTTAAAGATTTTCTTTGTTAAAGCATAGTCTATAATTAAGTAGAATGTTTTAAGTTTACAATAACAATAAATAGTTTTTTTCGATTTTTTTTATTCTTTATTTTTGTAAATGAATAGAGTTGTAATGATAAGTTCGGTAGAAACTATGTGTTAATGTATTTAAAATTTATTAATGTGAGATATCTGCCTTTGGAGACAAATTTTTTAATTTCAGCATTAAAAATTTGTTTTGACCAAAATATTATTGAAACCAATAAGGTGTTTTTGGTTCTTATACATACTCTTAAATTCACTCTTTATAAGAGTAGTAAGGGTGTACTAATATAAAATGTTTCAGTTATTTCTAATACCTATGTGGAATGCCTACTGATGTACTGCCCTGCGGCTCTGAAAACATGTGGTTGTGAGCAAAAACGATATTAGCGAGACGTGTTCGAAAGGGACATCGTACTAGAGGCAGTGGCGTAGCCAGGATTTGTGTATGGGGGGTGTTAAGAAGCATGCCCCCCCCCCCCTCCAACGGTTAAACCGGTGGGTCCGGGGGTCCTCCCCCGGGAAAATTTGGATTTTACGGTGTAAAATAGTGCTAGTTTAGCAGTTTTCGGTTCTTAAATTTAAATATTGTAATGGTAAAATTTTTATTAATTTTAATATGAAATTTGTTTGAGTGATGAATAAGAAATTAATTAAAGATTTGGTGCTAAGGGGGGGGGGGTTTAGAACCCCTAAACCCCCCACCCCTGGCTACGCCCCTGACTAGAGGTCATCCAGAGTGGCATGAGGCCCGCATATGGAACATGAAGTCATCCTAGGCCATACAGGTCTATTGACCCTTGACCCTGGGTACCCACATGTACATTCTCCTCCCTTATATCTACGGTTGCATCCTTTAGCGCCAGCCACAGTATGCCAAAGAAGAGGTCGTCCCTTATGTCTCCGATGACATGTGCTACTTCAATGGTTATTGATGATATTTACCTGCACGCCCCTGATCGCGAGTGGGATATCTCCCTCCGTGGCCAGTTGGATGTTACCATATTAAATAACCCTGATCTCTGCCGGGATGAGGTAGGCCGCAATGTCTGTGAGGCCTGCCACTGTGTCCACCCGCATGTTCACAAATGGCAATTCAGGAGGATGGCCACCCAAATGAGTTCTCATGCCTCGGTACCCAACAGTGGGACTCATCCCCCTAGTGACTGCTAGAGGCCAGAGGCCATAGGGCCTCTCATGTCGAGCCCATGTGCCAGTGGTATTCAGCTGTTGGTTAATAATACCAGCTGGGTGGGTGTTCCTCACGTGCTTCATGTTGTCTGCCACTGTGTTGCTCTTGTTCCTCTGCGACGCCGCAGGTACTTCATGAAGCCTTAATATCCTGCTTTATATCCCATGCGAGTGCAATAAATGTCTGTAGTCTCGGGCGGCATTAATTCAGGAATGTTTGGTAGCACATCACTGGTGTAGCTATCTGTTAAGTTAAACAGTCGCAACCAGTAGCGTTGGGGGGGGGGGGGGGGGGGGGAGAGGTTAAGAAGCCCGGATAAAAATTTGGATTTTAAGGTGTAAAATAGTGCTACGTATTTGAGCAGTTTTCGGTACGGTACTTAACTTTAAATATTGTAATGGTAAAAATATTATTTTTTTAATAAAAAAATTGTTTGAGTGATGAAGTAAGAAATTAATTAAAGATATTTATATCAAT
Source organism: Bacillus rossius redtenbacheri (assembly GCF_032445375.1). NCBI lineage: Eukaryota > Metazoa > Arthropoda > Insecta > Phasmatodea > Bacillidae > Bacillus > Bacillus rossius. The sequence goes on along the minus strand of NC_086338.1, from coordinate 51,166,154 downwards.
CCAAGTGCCTTGTCCACGTCCACTCAAAATCATAAATCATGCTCGAAGCTCGACAATACAAAAAAAAAAAAAAAAAAGAAAAATGGTTGGGTTTCGGCAGAACTGGCCTATTCCTGGAAACAATTAGCTTTAGTTTGAAGAATTACCCAGTCACCACCTGCTTATAATTACCGCGCTGGTTAAATACAATAGGTGTAAGAGATTTGAAAACTTGGGACCCGTCACGGCTAAACAACCTTATAACGTCTACTGGTGACAGGGGTAGGGGAAGGGAAGGAGAATCGGTAGGGCTCACTTACTCTTCCCCTCCAGTGCAGTGGCCGGTGATAGCAGTAAGACACCCAGGCTTTTAGCTATCCTGCTTTCAGATAAGAAAAAAAATTATGGCTAAGGGGAGAGGGGGTTAGAACCCCTAACCCCCCCCCCCCCCCCCCCTGGCTTCTTCCCTGGTCGCAACATTCCATGTATGAATGCTTCCTTGCACTCGCCACTATCCTGTGTCCTGCAAAACAACTCATTTTATCAATGCAATAGTGCCCATGTGTCGAAGCGCCTCAAGTGATGGATCAAGTCCGTCCAGTTTATGTGGTACTCCCTTGCAGGGGCGTAGCCAGGGTAGGGGGGTTATGGGTTCAAACCCCCCCCCCCCCCCCCTTTAGCACCAAATCTTTAATTAATGTCTTATTCATCACTAAAAAAAAATTCATATTAAAATTAATAAAATTTTTACCATTACAATATTTAAATTTAATTCCCGAAAACTGCTAAAATAGCACTATTTTACACCTTAAAATCCAAATTTTCCCGGGGGAGGACCCCTGGATCCCCCGCTTAAATACGGGGTTGGGGGGGGGGGGGGGGGCGGCATGCTTCTTAACACCCCCCATACACAAATCGTGGCTACGCCACTGCTCCCTTGTCTGCATCCACCATGCATATGCTCGCCTTGTGGCTAGCCACCCAAATGCTAGCCCACTCGTCCGTTTCTTTCCCATGCCGCACCAACTTATCGTGGTATATGTGCACGAACATGCCCAGATCCTCGCGAGCATGGCTGGAGAACTCTGATAGAATGAGTGACAGGTCCACTGTACACTTTTGTCCTAAGCATACCCTTGTTTGTGATTCGGCTTTGATGGTCACTGATGGGCAAGTTTCCTATTGGCCGTTGGTGGGTTTGGCCACACAAGGTGGGTGACATTTTTCATCTGCCTATGTTGGTGCATGAGGGTGGAAATTACTGAGCACCAGTTGGTGTGCTGTTTCACCCAGCATACACACACCGATTGCTCAGGGCATGGCGTAGCAGCATGGCATGTGAAACAGGAAGGCGCTACAGACATGGAACCTCGAATTCTTGGTTTTATTGGACCTTTTGTTACCCCTTTGCGAAGCTTCTGCTAAGCAATTCAAATATAAGCTGTTTTAGATGTTCAATTTAAAACTGCCAGGAATAACTGCTGTTGGTTTGATTTGAAGTTTCAAACGTCTTGCACAGCTTTGTGTAGAATTCAAAACACAAAATAATCCTAAAAATTACTGCTCCTCAGTAACCTTCATTTGTAATATAAGTGCATAAATAATGTTACTGTTTCAGGATCTTTAAAATGATTTCCAAGAGTGCATAAATTGTAGATTATGTACCAAATATTCAAATAAATTTATTTACATTTTCTCCCAGATGTTTTAATAATATAAAAATAGATAATTCTTTAATTCAATACCCAACCATTAAAAAATACATATTTTTTTAGTTCCCTTGCTGTAAAAATCTTCACAATTCAATTCAAGTTTCATGAAAATTTTTATCATTCAATATGTTAGTCACTTCACATCAAAAACCAGAATTTAAACTAGTCATTGCTCTCATCAATTAATTTCACTGTTTACAACATACATGAAACACTATCTTTAAAAGGTATGGTTAATGCATCACTCGTTATGTCTTGAATCCAATCAAGACATGGTTCTGGTTCTTGTGTTCAAGCTCTGGCAATAGGTAAGCAGTGAAGCAGGGATGAAAGAAATAATAAAAAGATGTATGATCACCAAGCATTCCATTTTCAAATGATCTGAAGACAAATTATAATTAGGTAAAGATTTTACTGTACATTAAACTGGCTGTATAGATACATAGGTACTACGAAATACAAATATTAATAATTAAATATGCAAAACAATTTTACTAAGACACCTTTTTAGTGAAATCTGACTAGGAAATAATAAATAAATTTCCTTTTAATAGAATTCAGTTTAATATATTTTCAGTGTAGTCAAACTTTCATAGTTTACCTATTTATACTTATATCTGGTTCAAGGTTTACTTGATTACTCAAGTCACAATTGCAGTAAAACCATTATTTTTATACGTATATACCAATGCAATATCATGCAAACCCCCCTTTTAGATGTTTAAATGTCAATGTTGGGTTTTAAGTCTTGAATAATACCTATACACTCTTTCAATATATCAGATTATATTGATATTCACTATTTAGATACCTGTCGACTGTCCGATGGCATATTTACATTCACAGACATGTGTACAGTTCCAACAAATTTATAATTTTTTTTTTTAAATTAAAAACAGATACTGCAATTATTTTACAGTGTCATAAATTATACTTTCATTTTTTTATTTTTTTATTTTAGTACTTAGTGCATGTTTCACCATGACTTAATCTTACCAGAGAAATTTTAAAAAAGTATTTCATGCACACTAATTAATTGCAGTCAAAGTTGATCAACAAATAATGATAAAGATTCACTATTTTGATGAAAATCATTCAAATGAAATGAAAAAATATAATCCTAAAACCCAATTTATTTACTAGGTAACATTTCTTATATAAATTTATAAGGCAATAAAACTTAATCTATACTGTTGTTTAAGTTCCTAAGTTAGTTTATTCTCATATTTAAGGTAAACAATAATTGGTATGATTGCTTATGCAATCAGAAGAAAAGTTTGTTATTCAAAATATGCCAAGAGTTTACAGAACAGGAGAGTTAGGTAGGTTGAAGGCTCAAAGAAATTGTCATTCCAAAAAATTAGAATAACAATTAGTTCACAACTTCCCAAACATTTTTATTACTTCAAGACTACCTACTGCAAAACTAATGCTGCAAAAAAAAAGTTTAAATTAACAGAAACAAAAATTTCTCACAAATTAAATTACAAAGTGTGACTATTTGCAACTCTTTCCAACAGCTAGTTTCTCACACTTGCTATGCATGCACTGTAGTACTTAACTCGGACATCTGAAACACAGAAAAAGAGTCATACAATTGGTAAGTTGAGTTGCAAGCCAACAGGTTTGGTTTAAATTACTGGTACGAAAGGAAAATAAAACAAGAGGAGAGTAATCCGAGAGGGCAGTGTGTGTGAAACAGACAGTGGCAGATGCAAGATGTGCTGGTTGTAATAAGGTGAAAAGACTGGCACAGAATAGAAGCATACATAGAGATGTATCAGACCAGTCTGCAAGCTATCAGTCAAAATACATCTTCCCACTTGGATTGAGTCTCCGGGCCTTGACCTATATTGGGTGAGTACCGAGGGGATATGAAGGTTACCTGACAATCATGCAAATAAGATAAATACAGCACGCTCCCCATTAACTGGGATAATAATTGGCAAGGGGTCTACAGATCACCAGTAAACACAGTTAAAAAAATCTACAAAAAAAACGGTTTAGTTAAAGAAATTTTATCCGGACTATCCAGACAAACATTGTATACGGTTGTACGCAATAGGTACTAAGGTCTTGGACATAACTTACAGAAAATATCTTGCAGTAAATACCACTAAAACATGGCTTTATTTTACGTATACGTGGCCGATAATTTTTAATTTCTAGTGAATGTCAAGAATCACTTGTTTGCGATCTTTGAAATTAAAATTTTTTATGGTATTGTTTTGCACATAAAATCTAGACCATAATTGTAATATAAAAAAAAATGTTTCAATTGTACCTTTTAGCTCCTCTGATTACAGTGCTAGACTTCCTTTTTATGTTTGATTAAAATTGGTCAGAGTTATCTGGAGATCCAATATGAACGAGGCCAACTTAAAGAGGTTCTACTGTACTCGTCCCCAGTCGTAAAACTGCCGACTGCTGACGTCATGCCGGCTCCCGCTACCAGACGTCACCTTTTCCGCACGCACGCGTGCACTCCAGATGCTGGCGGTTGGTGTAGGTGACGTTGTCCGTGCCACACACGGGGTTGTAGATGCCCGTGTGGCGACAGTTGCAGTTGGCTGCCTGCCCCTGCACCTCCACGCCCACCAACACGACGGACACTAGGACAAATGTACTGATCTGTACGCACATTATGTTCAACCTTCCTAAAAATATTTACCCATCTTTAGTCACAAAGGAATTAACATTAGGTCATTCATTACATGGTCATGACCTCTTTTTATATTTTGGAGGAAAAAATATGTAAGATATAGCCAGAGGCGCACAGAGGATTTTTTTTTTTTTTGGGGGGGGGGGGGGGGGGGGGGGGTCCAAGTTTGTTTTTTATAAAGAAACACCGGTTTCAACATAAAAGAGGGGGGTCCGGGGGTCCTCAACCGGGAAAATTTGAATTTCTAGGTGAAAATTGGTGCTATTTAAGAAGTTTTTGTATCTAATTATTGAATATACAGCTGGTAGAAAAAATAATTTCTAGTACAGTACTAAATTTTGTTTTGGACAAGAATCAAACAAAGATACCTTTATCAAACCCAGTGTCTAGTCCGCTCAAAATCAGTATTATTTTAATACCATGAGAATCATAGCATGCATTAAAGTCCACATTCTGTGCAACTTAAATCACTGACAATGATGGTTTGTGTTTTACTGCATTCACACACACAAATAAGTTCACTCTACGAGTAAAAACAAAGGGTATAAAATTCACACATGTAATGTCTAGTTAAAACTGCAGAAATACAGTCCAAAATTATGCAAAAATTGAGATGAATGTAGCGCACAAACAATTCTTAGTTTTTATATAACACAAACTACCTAATTTGTAAAAAAATTAAAGTAATTCACGGTAGCAGACTACCAATGTATAGAGACCGGGAAAATTTGCGAATTCATTTCGCGATAGACTAAAATACAAATCGTTATACCTCAGTGCTGCCTCTGCTATTGGCTCACCTCACAAAGTTTGGTAAATTGAGGGCTGCCCATAGACCATCGTACCTATTTTCCTGTTACTGGGAATGTTTTTACTTTTTCCATTATAGATTTTTTCTTCACATTTTCGGAGGGGGTTTAAACCCCCCCCCCCCCCCCCCCCTGGGTGCACCACTGGATATAGCAATACTTTTAACTGAAACCAGAGAAAAATTATCAAATTCATAAAGCCTGCCTGGCTAATAATTACACTTTAGCTAAGAATGTGTGATGTTGCTTACGTGGTTTTTTTACAGTTTCATAGTTATTTTATGATCATGTTTCACATATTATGCATAGGCATCTAAGGTACTTAGTTTATTTTTAAACAAATTCTTAATTATTATATTGGTTAGGTTTTATATAAAGTTTGAATAGATTATTTTTTATGCTTCTATTGCAATTTTTTTGGTCAGCTAAATTAATATGTGTGTAAATAACGTTTGGACATTTTCTGTTACTATACTTCACCATTCTACAAGGCATTATTTCAAAAATAAAGAAAGACCGGGGTGCGACACCACGGCACCATAAGTTAATTTTCTTGTCTCGAAGAAATGTATTGGAAAAACCAGCATGCAGGCTCATGACTGTGCAGTAATGTAGTAGAATGTTCGCTGGGTGCTATTTCGGCAGCCAATCAGGAAGCAATATGCTGTGAGGTGATGGGATGCTCCAGAATTCAATGGAATAAATGTTTGCACATTTTTTCCCATATATTGACATGTCTCTTGTGATTGGTCTGAAGACCCACGGAGTTGCCTTCCTTTGTTTCAAACTTTGTAAAGGAAGGTACTTTGAGTTGTCTAACCAGTTGTAGCTCAATCGTCTTACCAGCAGGTTGCGTCGTCGGCAGCTCAATACAATAAAATGAAGTAAATCGCGAGGCGAACAATTTCACGTTCGTAGTCAGGGCCAACGCCTGTCTAGATATGTTACACACTTTAGTCGAAACACGTGAGTTGGTTTATGTGGTCTGGGGTGGGGGGTAAAGACCAATGTTCTGGAGGTCCTGTGTTGTGCTTGAGTTATGGTTAAGCCATTCTTACTTTGGTTTTCAACGGTTCCTTTAAAATCACTCCGAGAAGATGATGTGGAGGTAATTCCTTACCAGATGCCATGGGATGGCAGCCTCCTTCCCCAGTTTCCTGTCTTCTTCTGCGTCTCCCTTTCAGTGTCCTGAATTTCCACAAGATCTATAACTATATACTTATCTGAATGTTTTCTAAATCAACTGCTTGAAGAGAAAAATGGGTGCGTGTACTTAGGTACGCGCGAAAGAAGTTATACTTATTTGGCATCATTAAAAAATAGTTTTTAATTGCATGCAAAAATAGTGCGTGAAGTCCCTCCACGCGGAAGAAGTGAAACTTCGTAATGTGGAAATGAAAATAGGAAGGGAAAAAATTGATTTTTAGTGAAATCATATTGTATCAATTCTAACTAAAAAAATAAAGGAAATAAATTTGTAACAATTCATAGATTTATTTTCAGAGAGAGAGAGAGAGAGAGAGAGAGAGAGAGAGAGAGAGAGAGAGAGAGAGAGAAAGAGAGGAAAGAGAGACACCTATTGAATGTCTATAAAACTAAATTTTTTATGAGAGCAGATTTTCATGAAATAAATCATGAAATCATTCAACGATAAAAGCTGTTTCTTTAACTAAGCAGACAGGTTCGCCCCAAGGAGAAAATTGACGCCGTGAGACCTCGTGGACATAGAGAAATGACACACACTCACTATTTATGTGTCTATGACACATGATTTTTTTCTGCAATTTAAATTGTAATACCTATACAAAAAGGGTATTGAAAATTGAAACAAATATGGCGACACTACAAACTGTCAGGATCTTTATTTTTTTCTTACTCTCTACTTAGTTACTTACAATAGCATTCACTCTCGCTCTCTCTCTTTCTATTCCCCCTCCCCAGGAGCGTAAACGTTTAACTCAACCTTGTTGGAAGTCGCATTAGAAGTATAACTTCAAAAAAATAACTGCCCTGAAGGCAGAATGTGTAGCAGTTTTAAATAATTTATAAGCACAGTGTGCCCTTTAAAGTCACAGGTAGGTGGGCTCATTTTGGCTGTTTCCCCAAATTTCTTGGAATGGTGGTACAGGACATTACACGAGGAACATCGATAGAGGAGGAGAGGGGGTAGGGTAGGGGGAGGATTATTACAGAATCTTTACCACCCTTTCTCAAAATCCTGCAAGATAAAAGTACTCTTTTTGTTTTTGTTATTGCACTTTGATAACTGTGACTTGAAAAGAGTAGTTCAATTTAAATCTAAATAAAATTGTACTACGACCACCACATTTCTTATTTTTGGTGCAATGAATATCAATGTAGAAATTCTGGTTTTAAGGAAGAAAGCTCTGTATATCAAGCAACTGCTACAAAATGAATAAGAACAATAAATAACCATAATATCTGCTATGGAGATAGAATGAAATCAGGCAACTCAGCAATGTCTTAAGATAATGTAGTGCTTATACACCTAATCAACATTACTGGTTAACAACCCAAGTCATTTTGGCATTCTAGCTGGCAGAATGAACTACAATGGTGGTTCCCCTGGCTACCTGAAATTATCTTTTCACTCACCACACAAAATCAGAGGCAACAGAGAATTCTTCATGGCAATCATTTTTCATGCAGAGAACGAGAGAATTCTGGTGTTCTAATAGGAGAGACCTTCTGCTCTGTTGTTTGGAATAAGAAAAAAATATCCTATCTTAAAACCACAGAAACGCTGATAGCAACCACTGCAAACGGTACTCCTCGGACATTCCACAGGATGACCTCCTCTCTCCACATCCGAGCTGATAACAAACATCACTCCCGGTCTGTTCTGTTGCAATTTCAGAAGCTCTCCACAAACTGTTTTAAGACTGTAGTAATTCTGTTACAGATCAGGTACGACTCAGCTAAGGCCTAATTCAAACCTTAAGCTAGAGAAATCCATCAAAAAAATGTTCTGATTCCAAAACATTTTTCATCTACTTTACAAGTTTATACTTTTAAGTTAGCTTGTACTTATGCATTAAAAACTTTTAAATTTTTTAAAATTAGCTGCAAAGGTTCCAATGTCAATATGACAAAACTACTGCCCATCAATAAACACAGAACTACTAACACCAATTGAAAATTTTTATTTTTTTTTCAAAAATTACGGTAAAGAACCCCACTGAATCTACTAAATCCATCTCACTCCTTAATCGCAAGTCGCTAAAAAACAAGCTAGTATCCTCCAAAAATATAATTATTTTCTTGTAAAACCAGAATAGTATCAATATGCACTATGATAAAAAAAAACTCAAAAACAACATTTTAGAGCAATAATATAATTTAATTAAAAAGTCAAAAGAAGTAAAAATTAACTGTCCTGCTATATTTTGCCTTATATATGATGCATTTCCACACTATTTAAAAAATTGTTCTACACTTTTTGGTGAGTTTTCCAAAGACTGAGGTTGAGTACCTGGGAGGAGTCACAGCTCGTCGTGGCCGTCAGCCAATAGTCGGCCGTATGCCTCCACCAGCTCGCTCGCGGCCGGCCGCGACGCAGGGGAGGGACTCTTGCACCGCCGGTGCAGAGCATACAGGCTGTAGAGGGACGCCTCGCTGCCCGGGACGTACTGCAGGAAGGCCTCGCACACCGTGGCCAGCTTCCAGATGTCCGTCTCCACACCGTACCCGGGCATGCTCTCATCCCTGAACGGTCCCGGGTGAGGCCATCGCTGCTCCGGCGCCACGAAGTCCCCCGAGAGCTCGCGGCGGCCGCACTTGACGGCTTCGCCGGGCCGCACAAGCGGGAGAGCATCCAGGTCGTTGAGCACCAAGGTGCGGTCGTCCGTGACCAGCAACTGGCCGAGCAGCTTGCCGAGGTCTGCGGAGTCACACATGACGCGGGGCCCGCCCGGTCCCGAGTGAAGGTGGCTGATGAGCGAGGCATAGTTGTGGCAGAGGCGCAGCGCGGACCTCTCGTCCCGGCGGCCCTCGGGTAGAACCTTGGCCAGGTCTGCGGCGTCGCCGAGTCTGTGATACTGCGTCACCAGCACGCCCTCCTCCGCGCAGAACCCCACCAGCTGCACCACGAGAGGACTGCAGCCAAACAGCTCCAGCATCTCCCGGTTGTGGCGGAAGTCCTCCGCCAGGTCCACGCTGTTGAGGAACGAGACGGCGACCTCGACGTCGCCACGCCACCTCGCCCGGTGCACTCTCTTCACGGCCCCCTGCCCGATCACCTCGAGGACTGTGATTTGCAGCAGGTCCTCGCAGGTCAGCCACCGGTGGCATTCCGCCATGCGGGGAACTCTGAAGTGCCCGTGGGGACAATCACGAGAAGAGACAGCAGCAGTTATGACGATGTTCACCAAAACAAACTTTACTACGGAAAACATTCTTACTCCGTAAGAAACTAAAAACTTTTTAATATTACAAAAATAACTAACAACGTAGAAATACAGCTGTCTCAAAAATTTCAAGCCAGGAACTTTGGTATGGCATATTTAAGAAGCACCGACAATCACATTTATAGCCGTCGACAATATTGTGCTGCAAAAAAAAAAAAAAATACTCATCTAACTTGCAAATATGAAGAACTACCGACAGCAAAATATTTTTAACGGATTTAGGAGTATCTCAGTTATTTGAAAAACAATAAGCGAATAATTAATCACACCAAGCGATACACTGCAGTGACTAGTGAATACAAAGAGGTTACTTCTGGTCAGGAGGCAACTTGAACCCCACCAAGCCTGCAGTCTCGTCCACGGAACGCTCTCCCTTCCCGCGGTAGTGGTCGTACAGGTTCTGGTACAGGCGGGAGCTCCGCAGGTAGCAGAGGTAGGTCTCCCCCAGGAACCGGACCTCCTCGCGGGCTTTGCACAGCTGCTGGTCCGTCTGGCGGTAGCGGCGTCCCTGGGCCAGCGCGTACTTCAACGCAAGGGAGTCTCTGACGTGAGCGTGCGTGCCGCGCCGCCGCAACTCATGCGACAGTTGGTGCAGCATCCTCGTCACCCCGGGGCTCGACATGGTCCACGCTCAGCTTCGAGACCACCGCCTTGGTGATGAACTCTAATACTTCGTCACCGTACACCGGCTCCTCACGCTGCTGCCAGAAAACCTTGGCCACCGAGCTCAGCTTTGCACCGGGGAACGCGTGGATGGCCAAGTCGTTGAAAGCGTTAAAGAACTCCGGGCAAGGGGCTACCGCCAACTCTGTCGTGTAAGGAAGGATGTCCAAGATGAAGGAAGCCGAACCCACGACAAGTCTCCGAGCCTGGGACGTTTCTATCTTTGAGAAACTGTTTGCAAACACAACACAGTTTTGAAGCTGGGGACCCCAGTTGGCCCAGAGGAAGTTGTTGGTCAACTGCCTGGGGCAGTGCGGCAGGTACACCAAAGTGGTGTGGTCGGGTTCGATTGGGTGTTTTGCTTCTTCGTTCTCGCACACCAGCGTACACCCCAGGTCCTCCACGAGACGGCACTCCAAACGGTGGAAGAGAGGGTCGTGCACTGAAATCTTGGCTTTGAGCCTCTCCCCCAAGAGCAGCAGCAGAGAAAACTGATACCTCGCTGCTTTGCACTCGCTGAAGTGACCGACACCGTAGCAAAGTATCTCTCTCACGGGCCAGGGCAGCAGCGACTCTGCTTCTGTCAGAACGGCTTCCAGAGACGAGTAGAAGTGAGAAGCTGCTAATTCATCCTTTGCAGAAATCACACCTCTGTGGATACAAGAAAAAAATTAGTTGGTTGCTGACGATTCCACATCTCTGTTAGTTTCAAGACAAGTAAAGTGTCGTCAAATGGGGATGAAATAATGTGTTTGGTTACTTACTTATGTAAAAGAAATTAATGATTTCATCCCTATCTGTAAAAAAAATAGAACTCATTTGTCTCATATTAAATTAATGTAAAGCAACCGTACAGGGATAGTAATTTTCCACAATATTGCACTCTTTAAGACTTAAATGTACAATCAACATTGAGGTGATTTGAGACAGATAAGGGATGAAATGTGATGGAGCAGCAACAATATGCACTCGCAAGGTTAACGGGAGCATCCTAACAAAACTCACAAGATCACAGCAGCACCAGCCAAGTTTCTCACTTGCCGAAAAGTCCAGTTTCAACCTCAACAGGAATTAAACCTAGATCACCTTTGTTAGCTGTAAGTGATCTGACCACTAGGTTACTGCGCCCCAAAAACACTATCTGATTGATCAGTGTAATATACTGTTGTGTTAACACTGTAGGTAAACAAGATAAAGATTATGTTTGACTACTGGGGGAAAAAAAAAAGAAGTCAAATGCAGAAAAGTATACAATCTGGAAATGTAAAAAATTGGGTTACAGCATAAAATCATATTAAATGAAGAAGCTATGATCTTGAAGTAAAATAATTAGAAAGTATGAAGAAAAAATTGTAAAAAATTAAGTTTTTGTTTATGCCATCTTTGCATCACGACAGAGAATGTCATTACAAATGTAACTGCATAAAAGTGTTACAAAAATAAATAAATAAAGTAAAAATGATAATGCATACAAACTCTATACAAGAAAAAATAAGAAAAACTTTTACTCAAAATTAAAAATAAATAAAAAAGTACAAGTCTACATATTAAGTTTATTGTACTAAGTAACGTTTTAGTGAAATAAATGGCCATTAAAGTTCTGATTAATGTGAAATATGTCAAATATTATCAATAAATAAATGAATAATGAAATAAATAAAGATAATAAGATAAATCAAAATAATAGACCTATGGCTTTCAACAGTCTTCAACAATGCCTACCTAACTAAAAGACAATAAAAGTTAACACATAAAACATATTGGAAAATATAGAGCATAGGCACTGAAAAACCAAATGTGCAAATATAACAAACTTTTAGGTACTCAGTACATATAATTATTATGCTTGCCTTTATGTAATCTCACAGGTGTGATACTTTCATCATCATTTAACCCAATAAATGTCAAGAAAAGTTCTATATATAGGTACGCACCTTTTTGCCTCTGCGTCAGTCAAACCACTTTCATCGCAAGAAATTAAACAGACTGGCAGAGCATGAGTATGCTGGACAGGTTTACCCTTGGAGCATTTGCCACGCCACCTTCTCGGAGAAACCAATTTAAAATCGTTGTCAGCATCGGACATATCATCCCTGAAAAATGAAATATCATGAACGCTATACAAAAATATATGTAAGTGTTGTCATTTTATACACAACCAACGCCAAGTGGAATTATATAATTACTATGCTTGAAATGGTGCAACAATCAAGTTTTGTAACACCTTACCTCTTATGTTATTTAATGGTTCTCAAGAGGAAAGATTGTTTAAATGTTTTTTTTTTTTTTCAACATACGTCATTGCTGATTACACTGTATGTCTTAAGAATCCAAACAAAAATAAATGAATATGCAAACACACAGAAAACAAGACAAATTCAGCCAATGTCAAAAGTCAAAAACTAAAACCCAGAAAATTCAGTGGAAAGAATTAGTCAGTTAGAACAATCATATTAATTTTATTTATTTATTATTACACATAACACATAGTTTGTGTACACTTCAAAATTAAGTAACCTTCTTTTACTTGAGATTTACATTTACAGTAAACTCTCGATTATCCATGTTAATTAGAACCCACCAATGTAAAAACCCTGGATAATCCTTTTCATGCTAAGAGCCCTCGAATTTGGATTGCACCATATATTTGCCTTCAGTAGAATTCTGAGCACAAGAGAAGTCTTTGTATTTTATCTCAGCTATTGGAATGTAAACCTTACAGCAATGCCCCCCCCCCCTCCCCTTTCCACCCCCCCCCCCCCCCCCACACATGTATTTCTCCATCTGCTGGAGAGGCCGCCTTCTCCCTCCTTCCTTGTATTTAATTTTTTTTTCCTTGGTGGAAAGTTATTATTTTTTCTCAGTCCCTTGCCAGTTAGAAATTGTTGGTGTGAGGAAGGGGAAGGGGGGGGGGGGGGGTTTGCCAGGCAGACAGGGGCAGGCTGAAACAAACAACACTGGAAGACTATGATGATAAAGACCAAATAATATTCAAGCAATGGACAAACACTGACCGGAGCCAGCTTCAAACATTGGTCCTACCATTGTCCGAGTACATTACACTTTTAAATGAAAAACTTGAAACCTTGATACCTCATTCTTATATTTCAAAGCAACAATCTGAATACCTATGTATCCCAAAACGAAGTGCTTTGCTTTATGGATTTTTCTGAAAATTACGGATTTATCCTTCAAGATGAGATTCAAAGTTATCATTGGTCCCATGCATCTTGCACACTACATCCAGTAGTAGTTTATTACAGAGACAATGATAGCTCCTCTGTTTCACAGCAATCATTTTGCTTTTTATCAGATTACATGAAACATGATGTAAACTTTGTTTATGAAGTACAAAGCAGAATTTGCAGTTACATGAAAGCAAAACTACGAAAAGTAACAACAGTAGAATACATCACAGATGGCTGTGCTGCACAATACAAAAATTTCAAGAGTTTAGTCAATCTTTGTTTTCATGAAGCAGATTTTAGTCTAAAAGCTTCCTGGACTTTTCATGCCACAAGCCATGGAAAATGTGCCATGGAAGGTGGCTCAGTTAAACGATCTGTTACAAGAGCCAACCTCCAAAGACCATATAAAGAACAAATTTGCACACCAGAAGAAATGTTTAAGTTTTGTAGCAAACTCTTTTCAAAAATAATATTTCAATTCATTAATATAGATAGTGTAGAAAATGTAGAACCAAAGTTGACTCAGCGTTTTAGTGAACACAAATCTGTACCTGGCACAAGATCTTTCCATTTTTTCCAACCTCTATCTAATACTGTAATAGCAGCAAAACGGATAAGCAGTGACAAAGATTTTTCATCGAGGTATAGTTTATTGCAAAAACTAGAACTTCCAAATTCCCAACCAAATACCTACATAGGCTGTGTGTATGAAGATAAATGCTTCAATGGACTCATTTTGGAGCTTGATGATGACAATAAAGATGCTTATATCAATTTTATGCACCCTCGCTGGCCATCACACATATTTTTTTGGCCAGAAAACAGAAATGTTGGAAGAGAGAATAAGTGCTGGGTCCCTTTTACAAACATAATTTGCTCCATAGATGTTCCACAATTAGTGCTCAAGTTGGACGAATGATGTTCAGTCTTTCTAAAAAAAATTTGTTAAAAACATTAATGCTGCCTGGCCAAGGAAATATTAAGTTTCATATCAACAAAAAAGGTAAGCCAAAAAATTAAATAACTTTATTAATACCTTTAATTTTTAACACACTTAAACTACCTACCTACTCGACACTTGAATGTTACCTAAAAATCCTAAGTAGTAACCTTTACAAAATTAAAACTATATGATTAGTTTCATTAGCCTATTAGTGTGTATAAGCTATTTGTTATGTGTAATAATAAAACTAATATATTTGTTCTAACTATTGATTTGATAACGATTTACAGCTAACATGCATCTTTTCAGCAATATAATATGTTTTTCCCTTTTTATCGAATGATAACATAAAATACCCATTAATTTTGTTTTATATTATTATAGTACTTTTCATCCTCTTTCAAATGAGACATTTCTCAGCCTCATTGGATCAGCTAGAAAAAAGTTATGAATATTTACGGAAATCGCTGTACAGATGAAAAAAATTACAGAGTGCCAACTTTAAAGAGTGAAAACAGGGTTTAATATGAGTCGAATGTTATTTTTAACCTGATTTTTGGAACCCTGATGAAATTTCAAGTAATAATTGTATAATTCATTAGTTAGTATTAAATAATTTCACAATTAGAATTTTACTGAAAAGTGCCTGTTTCATCTTGCACCTCAAATAACAGATCAGTTAAAATGCACCATTTTATAAAAACCTTATAAAATAAAAACTAAAGCGAATTTGGCCAAAATAAAAAATACACGTTATATTTGATCATAGGTGCTATAAAAAAAAATTCAAGAAAATCTGAGGGGGTGGGGTAGACCCCTGGATGATTTGAAAACGTTCCTTTTTTTAATTTGTATTCTGAGTTCATCATCGCAGAGCAGCTGCGCCCACGCAAATGGATTGACCCTGTCCCGGATTGAAAGTATAATGGCTACCTCAAAAATTGGTAAACTATTTGAAGTATCACAATGCCCTCTTAGAGAATGATTGAAAAAAATGTTGCGTTTGGAATTACTACTTTAAATATAGCTAACTTAACCCAACACACCATTCTTACCATTTTAGAGCAATTTTTATGCAGCAAACCTAACCTAAAATACACACAAATTAAAATAATACTGTAAGTTGCTAATTTAGCCAATAGTTCATATTTCACAATATTTGTATGTACCTAGTTAACCAAATCTAACCACTCTTCAAAACTAGCATTATTGGAATAAACTGAAACTTACGACGATCAATCTGCTGTGGTTTAGGTCCACTTTACAGGTTTCCTCTACTCAGTTCAAAGAGTATATAAAGGATGAAATGACTATTATACACCTGAGTGATTTATGTAGATAAACACATGGAGTTACAAATAGCAGAAATTTCTCCGATTCATTTTATTATATACTCAAAAGAGCACAATAATGAAAATGACAGAGTACTTTCCGATACTCACAAATTTTACTGATTACAATGTTTCTGTTCCGATATGTAGAACGTGAAACATAGTAGCACCCTACGCTGAAAAATGTGTGATAAAATTCTAGGATCAAAACCAAAAGAAACAGCACAAGTTTCACATGTTTTGGTGACATGAATAAATGTTGTCGCTACTGATAGTTTGTGTTCGAGCCAATTTCAGAGAGCTTTGGGCTCGTGGTTGCTATGAATTAAAGGCGCCAATTGGGATTTCGTGCCCACGCGGAAGCAACATGCTGGGAGCTCGTAGCATGGCTATGCTATTGTTCCTCAAATGATGCACGATAGTATAGCTAATTTTGAAAATTTGTTTTCGTTAAGGCTGAACTCACACATGAAGAAATTTTCAAACACAATTCTCCATCTTTCGTTCCGATACTTGTTATTTTTACTGACGCTTTACCAGTGATCGATGTGCTCATCAGCAGTAACAAAAGTTACTATCGAAAACCAGTTTATTTACGTTTTGTGTTTATATTTATATTTCTGTTTAAAGGATGTGATTGGTGTAAGGCAAAAGCTAAATAAATCATATGTAATTCAAAATGATTTTTTTAAAGTGCGGATCTTCCAAGTTTAATAATAATTTAAAATTTAAATTTAATTTTGACCTATCCAGCATAGTTAATTAATAATCCTAACTGAATATAATATAATAACAAGTACGTAGCTTCAAGAATCTTGGAAAATGCCTGCCTCAACAATGTTCGTAACTCAAGAAGGCCCAGCAAATGCGTTGGCCCTGAATAAAGACTACACTCAAGTAGTTATTGCAGGCAGAAATGGTACATTTTTACAGTTTAATATACACTAGCATATTGTTTACCAATGATAAATATTTTTATGCTGTCAACACAGAACCCATATTTTACCACTGGTTTCTCATTTTATTGTATTGGTATTTATGTTGCAGCCACAACTGTGTCACCGCGACTTACTATAGGCACACATTAATATTTGCATATAGTTTATACCTACAGATTATGACAAGTCTCATGTTATTGTGAGAGAAAGAGTGAAAATATTTTCTTATATCTCACATTATTATTTAATTATATTTTACTAATATACCACTTTTGTATTTATTAACTAAATTCACAGACATTAAAAAAATTTCTTCGGTATTAATTTTACTAACCCTTTAATATTTATTATTTACATTAATTGTAATGAAACAAATTGGTGAAGATACCTACTGCCATTCATAACTATGAATATTTACAAAATAGTATTTCTTGACACCACCAGCAATACACACTATCCATTGGTTATGTTGTCCTCAATAGTTACCTTAAAATCTCTTAAAATTTATTCTATTTACTTGTTTAAGTTAAAGGTAACAATACTGTTTACACTTTTGTATCACATAGAACACTAAACCCAGTTTGAGGTTGTAATTATAAAGTTTCTGTGCAAGAAATGACCTTGTTTCATTTTGCTAAGAAGAAAAGGTGTTTTGAATATGCCTTAAGGTACTAGACAATTTAAAGTTACTCTGTACAGAGTTCCAAATAAAGGTTGAATTATATCGAACGTGAGAAAAATGAGAAAGGTTTTACATTGCATAGTTAATGCAGGAGTAAACCCGATGTAGGTAATAGCCTATGTATGGCCTGGAAATGGGAGAGGGTTAAAATTGAACACCAGTAGGTTCATCAGATACCTCGCAGTTTGTACAATAATGTATCAGAATGGCATTGAGACTTCATGTTGGCAACAATAGCGTCATTTTGTGGCATAATACATTAAAGAAAACATGGAGCAAGGTGGCATTGTGTTAAGACACTGGACTCACAATCTTGAAGACATTGATTCAAATCCTTGGGCGGCTATCCAGGTTTTGGTTCACCATGCAGGGTTCTCACAGACAGGGAAAAATATGGAAAACAGGGAAAAAAATCAGTGACTTGAAAAGGTGTCTTCAAAACCTGGAAAACACCAGGAAAGTAACAAAATGTTAATTACCAAACTGGATTAGTGATTTTTTTTTATGTCTTAAAAGCTAAGGTGACAAATTTGAAAGCACGCACATATTTTTCCTTCCAATAAGCAACACCAAATGAGCTGTGGGATGAATTGTGTCTGGAAGGCGAGGGAAACTTGTCGAGTCAGATCTGAGAAAGCAGTAAACATCAGGGAATTTTGGAATATCAAGCTTGTAGCAACCATACCAAGCAGTGGCGGATCCAGGATTTTGGTTTGGGAGGGGCTTGACCCAGCTGAGGCTAGGGCTTATCAAGGCAAACACTAAAACAATAGAGGACCCAGATGCTTTTGGAGGGGGCTTGAGCCCCTTAGTCCCCCCCTCTGGATCTGCTACTGCGTACCAAGTGACTGAGGTGAGGTGGCTGGAGAAGGTGCAGCGAAGAGCGGCGAGGTGGGTGATGGGTATGTGGCGGAGAAGGAAAGGGTAAGAAGGGGAAATGATTAAGGAGTGTGGGTGGGAAGCATCATAGGGGAAGAGAAGGTTTGCTAGGTTATTCAGACTGTATAAGGGGATAAAGGGAGAGGGTGGCTGGGGGCAGCTGGGAACTAGAGTGCTCAGAGGTGAATGGAGAGATCACGGGTCGAAGCTCCAGAGGGAATGGAGGTGAACGGAAAGAGGGAGGCACGCTTTCCTTGGGAGGACAGTGAGGGAGTGGAATGGGTCGGAGGACAGAATGCTGGGTTGTGAGGGATGCAAGGAATCTGAGAAGATGTCAAAATGGGTTGGGGAGGGGGAAATAGGGGGACAAAGGGGAGGACTCCTTGCCACTGGGTAAAAGCCCAATTGCAAGTGTAACATATCAGTCAATCACAAATTCATGTGTATTCGAAAACCCATCTTTTGTCGTCATTAATCAAACGTAAGACCAACAACTAACCAGTCAACTGTGTATTGATTTAATGAATTCAAGCACACTCAAATATTAATATTCATTCACTTGGTCACAATCAAAAATATCTTGTTTCAAAGTTTGATAAAATATAGTGGTTTTATATTACAGACAAGAAGCATTGGTTGCATAGCATTGCTGGAAATGATAACAGTGGAAATGTGTGTGGGAAAAAGATTTTACTGTAAATTTGACATGTTATGTGTGGTTGAAACGTGTTTCTATAAATTTTTTTTAGTGTAATATATTTGTCATTTTGCAAAATTGTTGAATGAGATGTTTAATTGAACAGGAAAACTAGGGAAATCTCAGGGTAATTGTCTAGAGTGAGAGTGTGGGAATCCTGACAATGTTCTGACAAAACAAAACCTTCAAGGTTATAGGGAGCTCTAACCATTTGGATTCTGCTTCATTACTTATAACTATATCTAATGTTTGTGTGTGGTGTCTGTGATTATCCAACCATGTGTTTGCGGATCAAGTGATAGCTGTGAAACTTTCATTCAGCTTTGGGTTTTTCCACTTTCCACCATGTACAGGAGGTTTTAGTAAATGTGTGGTAATATCTTGGTTTTCGCTGTATGCATTATTGTCTTACTGTGAATTTGTTATCTTAGCTATGAAGAAAATAGTCTCTCTCTAAGAGTTTAAATAGATACACATTTCATTAGCTTAGTAGGTGAAATGTTATCTAATAATTTTTTGTCCAACGTTAATGTATTTTGCATACCTACTGCTTTTGGTAGCAAGACTTAACAGATTTATTGCTGGTTTTATTGTGAGCATTGAGTGTCATTGAATAAATTATTTTATGCCATAGCAGTCAATAAAGGGAGAGTAACTTTATGTTCTGTTTTGTTGCAGTTTTCAAAGTTTTTTCCATCGAAGAAGAGTTTGTTGAAAGCTGTAATCTGAGAGTTGGGAAGAATCTCAACCTTAACTTTTCATGCAATGACGTCGCTTGGAACACTATTGAAGGTGAATGAACACCATCATCTTCCGTCAACTGCCGGCGTTTGTGAAATGCATGAGAAATAGGAGACATACCATAAGACAGTTGTCATTTTGTAGTGTGACATTATTTGATTCTGTACATTCTGTAATCCGACACCGATCAAGTCGTTCATGTTAAGATTTTTTTTGGGGTGGATTTGGACATTTGTGGACTTTGACAGCAGACTTATCATTACATTTTCTGAGAGAGAAAAAAGAAGGAAATTACATAAAAATGTAGTTAAAAAAACTGTTTTTTTAATATTATTTCTCATAACCAAATCAGAAATGTTCACATTAACTTGTTACTACACGTTGGCCACTTCAGTAATGCTCATGTGTATTTTTTTCTGTCTATAGAACAGCTCACTACTAATTGTTTTAAATATAATAGTACAGTATGTTAACTTCTCTTTGGCGTTTCCAATAAAAATTTGCTGACGTTCAGTAATCCGGCAAAATCGCTAATCCGGCCCGGCAGGTGTCCCGAATATGCAGCATTAAAGAGCCTTCACTGTTCCAGGGACTACAGTTAAAGGGACCACTCAGCGAATTTAGCTCATCAGGCAGTTCATGAAAGTGTGCAGCCGCTTTTACGTGGCCATGCTCTTACACCTTCCCATGGAGCAGTTGTGGCTACACGGCCGCAGAACAGACAGACTGTCAATCCTATTGGCTGGTTAAGCAGCCAACCAAACACCTGGCATTAGGCCAAGTCTCTTAATTTTAGATGTCGTCAGCATTAGAGTGGAATATCATCATAAAATTTTTCAAGGAAAACTTTTTCTGTTATCACAATTTGGTAGGTAAAAAAACTTAAAAAAAATATTGTTTCGAAATAGAAATGAGGCCATTATTTCTTGAAAATGTTCTATGTTCTTTTTTATTTTATTAGAAAACTAGCAACCCTAATATCACTTTTAATTGTGAATGTTCAAAAATAAAAAAATAAAACTAAATAAGAAAACTAATTTTGTATTAATTTGTAGTGAAAATATGACACAATATTGCCAACAAAACAAAACAAAAATTCTGTTTATCCGATTGTTACCAAACTTCACAGGATCACCTGCTGAGCCAATCTGAAGATTGCCTGAAAATTTCATCAAAATCGGTCCAGCTATTTTGGAGTCCGTAGGGAACATACATATACACATCAATTTATTATATATATATATATATATATATATATATATATATATATATATATATATATATATATATATATATATATATATACATACGTGCTATATGTACGTATTAGTATCCTCAGCAAGTTAATGTAGATAAACTATTAACATATCTTCCACATGAAACAAAAAAAAATTATAATCTAGGATGTTCTGACACCGCAACCTTCGGTTTTATTGGGATGTGGTGTAAAACTGTACCTTCAAACAACATTGTGATGTAATCTGTGTTTGGTCAGTGGAAACAGTTTGGTTATTCGGAAATTTGCATGATATTATCAGTGCAATGCTAACCTTCCATTCACCCTGTTTACAAAGTTTCATTAGGAGACTTTGACCGAAGCAATCCATGGTCAATCCAGGATTTGACGAAAATGGGGAACGTGGCGGATATTGTCGTTAGTCGTCAATGCCCACGTTCTCTTCACATCTCTGATGTCTCAGACGGTGACAAAAATCCATTAGCACACTCTTGGGAAGTGTGCGGCTGTAAAAACCTGCAAGGGAAAAAAAAGTGCTTTCCACGCTGTTTGGCGGTTTTAATATCCACGCGCTTTTGTGACAGATCACATACTGGCGACGGCGGCGACGAACGGGGCCGTCGTCTTGTGGAACCTGAACAGGCCGTCTCGCTCGAAGCAGGACCATGTGTTCATCGACCACAAGCGCACCGTCAACAAAGTGAGCTTCCACACGGCGGAGCCGACCCTGCTGATATCGGGGTCTCAGGACGGAACCATGAAGTGCTTTGACCTGCGCATGAAGGAGGCGACTAGGACCTTCTTCAGGTAACTGCAGAAACTTCAAGGTTACATGTGTGACATTGTACTTTTTGAAGTGAAACTTCTAATGCGACTTCCAACAAGGTTGCGTTAAACGTTTAACGCTACCATGGAGAAAGCACTGTTGATTTAAACGTTCAACGCTCCTGGGGAGGGGGAATAGAAAGAGACAGAGCGAGAGTGAATGCGTGGCACTCGAACGCATGCGCGTAGTATACCTGTTACAGGCCAGCGCGAGCGTTAGCAACGAGTAGCGTCCAATATTCCAACGCAAGAGGGAGAGAGAAAGAAAGATAAGTAGGAGAGAGAAAGAGAGTGAGTCGGTAGATCCCAAGCACATGCGTGTGGTATTCTTGCTATGCAGCGAAGTAAACAGTGAAGTTTCACTTCTTCCATGCGGAGGGACTCCACGCACTATTTTTTTTGTTATGTTTATTATTAAAATTCTTGTCATTGTTTAATTGTAAATTTTGTTGGGAAGGATGACAAAGTTTATAGAAGTGGTTTCGAAGGCATTTTTTCAGTCTTCTGTACAGGAAGACTTGATATGTCTATACTGTGACATCAACTTCTGTGTGCTAATGGACCCCTTTTAAACTTTATCTTAATAATATATTTTTTTTAAATATTTACCGGTATTTGATCTTTAAACCTCGCTTTCAATAATATTTTACCAAGTTATGTTGATTTCATAAACTTTGCATCCCACTCAGAAATTTTGTAAAGGGTTTCTCTAGTAGGCGTTCTTCTGTGAGTTAACTGGCATTTTTTTCCCCAATAAATGTGAGATTCCGTTGATTATCGGAGCATTACTTTAATCCATGAAGGCTAGGCATTGGTTCATGCCTAAACTTGGGCATAACTCATATTACTTTATGAACATTGAGTCGACAGGAATGATACGTTGTAGCACACTGTGGTGAAAATTACATGTGAAGGAAGAAGCTAAAGTGGGGTGTGTACAGTAATGTGTCACACTGTTCTGAAAGGGTGCGGTCGGCAAAAACTCTTGAGTGCTTGCAACGCTCTCGGGTTGGTCATAGCACTTCAAGCTCAAACATTTGTGGTCACATACAGCATTCTAGAACATGCCCACAGTGCTTGCATTTTTAATGGAAGTATTGTTTGCTTGGCAGACGACAAGAAATTGGCACAGATTTGTTAGATGGCAAGTGAGGTTAGTTGTGATTTAACTAAAAAAAAAGGAAGGTGTCTAGTAAATATTTGAAATTCATTATATAATAAAGTTAAGTGGTTAACATTAAGCTTTCGAGATAATCTGTTTGAAGTACGACGTAACCTGCGTATTTTCGGCCTCGCAAGTCAGGTTTCAGTGGGTAACGGCCTTTAATCAGTAAATCTTGTAACATTACGGTATACCTCTTTTGTTTAAGACTTTGTTTATAATTAAGTTATAATGTTCATGATAAATAATTGTTTTTGCCTGATTTTTGCCCAAGTACATTTTCTAACATCTTGTTGTCCTACATCGCAGAATTGTAACTTCAAAAACAAAAAAACGACACTCTAAGCCAATTATAATAAATTGTATTGGAGGAGAGAAATTGCTTTAAAAATATACATATTTAAAGTCATACCCACCGAAACCAGCCTTGTAAATGCGCTCACGGACGAGATCACGACGCCACTTCGCCGAGCTCGCCTCACGCCTCGGAGCGTCCTGCCGACCTCGCCCGCAGCGTGCCGGGAGCTGCTCAGCCGTGTGGTGGCCTGCCCCCAGCAACACGGAGAGCGTGCGGGACGTGCAGTTCAGCCCGCACAAGCACCACGTGTTCGCGGCCGTGTCGGAGAACGGCAACGTGCAGCTGTGGGACATGCGGCGGCCCGAGCGCTGGAACCACCAGTTCACGGCCCACAGCGGGCCCGTGTTCGCCTGCGACTGGCACCCGGAGGCCCCCTGGCTCGCCACCGCCAGCCGCGACAAGACCATCAAGGCAAGTGCGGCCGTGCGCTCGCCCTCGCTCGTGTGTATGCGTCAAACACGCCAGCTCTGTGCTATCAACACAGTTAGTAGCATGGGGTACCACTACAATCATTTTTTATTAGTTAATAGACTATAGAGTAGATTTGAAATTCCTAGCACTGGAGGTTTATTTTTCAGTAAATATTTATACTGGTAATAATTTGTTTGCTACAAGAAAAATAAGTTTTTTTTATTGTAAATTCAAGTTGGTGTAGTACATTTTAAACAAATACAAAATAAATACTGCACATTCAATAGTTTGGCATCCAACAGTCTGGAATACCCGATTGTCTGGCACAAAATTTCAGCCAACTAAGCAAATTAAAACAAAAAAAAAAGTCATGTAATTTTTTGCAAAGGTTGAAAACACTAGTCTGTATTCAGAAGAGCTCAGTGTGGCTTTGGGATCAGTCGGGAGCATTTGATTTGGTTCGGGATCTCTCGGAAGTGATCGGATGCGTGCTTCTCGTTTCTCCAGCAGAACTCAGCAGTTGTTGACAGCAAATTATTTTAGCTTCGTCCCGTACTTGTTTTGAAATGTTTATCCTTATGTTCCTGCTAAACAATATTCACTGCCAAACACCGTCTTACAGGTGTATTTGTTCTAGAACTTAGCATTTAGCGATAGCGGGAGATGCCGCCAGATAATCTGGAATTTTCAGTAATCCGGCAACTGCAAAGTTCAGAACGTGCAAGATTATCAGAAGTCTACTTACTGAAGTTAAATAATGTATTTTATTATTGGCCGACAAAAATTGTTCAATTCTATTTGATATTCCTAGGACTGGAGGTTTATTTTTCAGTAAATATTTATACTGGTAATAATTTGTTTGCTACGAGAAAAATAAGTTTTTTTTAATTGTAAATTCAAGTTGGTATAGTAAATTTTAAACAAATACAAAGTAAATAGTACTGCACATTAGAATAGGCTTAGAAGGAAGCCCAACTATTAGAAGATGAAATCTCTTCAATTACCAACAAAAGCCTTAAAATGTTGCGAATGATGATTTTGTTTATCTACTTATCACAAGTTTTAATTATGATTGTTTAATGGGATCATGTGTATAGACTTGTTACCAGCCTTTTGAAATGTCAGAAATACTGAACATCCAAACAACATTTTATATCCTTGCCATTTTTAACTTGTAAAATAGCAACTATACCATTACTTGTTTGAGATGTGTAAATACTTTTTAAATTTAATCTTTTTATAATTGTGTGTTTGTTCAATCGTGGGCCTACACATATGAATATTAAAAATTCACTTTTGATACATTTTTGACTGATAGTTAATTTATTTATTTCTAATTAAAATGCATATAGTTAAACCACTTATTAAAAATAGTACTAAAACTAATGCTAAGAGATTAACTTTCTTAAAGCACATCTGTTATATAAATTGTCAGATAGTTGTGCCGTAAATATGCTGGAACAAAATTGCTGTTTACGAAATTTCCAAAATAAGTTACCAACTATGATTACAATCATATGTTATGGTCAGTAAAAATTTCCATAGAGACTGAAAAACCTGGAAAAGTCAGGGAAGTTCGTAATCAAAAATGTTTTGCAACCCTGGACACCAATATCCTTTCCCTAAAAATCAGGGACTGACCATGTTCTATCTTGCTTTAGGAATACGGTTGGTGTAGCATATTCGATACCCAAACCCTTATTTTTGTGTCTTGGAATACCACCAGCCTTATACTCAATATGCACAAATCACTAATCCACTGTCTGCTAGATGCGACAGTGGTGCTCTCTGTGATTGTAATATTGTAGTTCGGAAAATCACCTATCAATATAAATAGGATAAGCAACGGAGTATTCTATATCGCAGGTATACCGCTGCCTGGTATCAGGTGGGCAAAGATGATGTCCGTAGCATTTAATATTATTAAAACTGTTGGGCACCTCAGGTGATTCTAATATCTGCAATTATTTTCTATTAAATAACAAGTTTGTTTACCTTATAATTAATTCTTGATGCAATGTGGTATATTTAGATGTCACCATACTACGCCCTCCCTAAGCCCGATGTGCCTCACGCCACTGCCAACCCCCTCTCCTCCCACCGACACCCTCTGTTTCAAACCTCCCGCCAACAAGTGCGTGTGTACGTGTGTTCTGTCGCCCTGTGCGAACCCTTTCGGCACCCACCCTAACTGGAGCAGTGGAGACTGCATGTTTTTTTAAATAATGTAATTCTTAAATATCTGTAATATTTAATCCTTAAATCTTAATTAACTTGTAATTTCTAAAAGGTTTTAATAGTTATGTTTAACTGTATTTAATATAAATGCACTAACGGTAAGTTCAGCACTTCCTGCGGCCATGACACCCGGGGCCCGGGGCAGTCTCTTCCGTTCACCGTGCGGGGTAGGACGCACCTCAGCACCTCGTCGACTTCAACTTTTGCTTGTAACCGATCCATTAACATCCGCCATCGTAACTATTTTTTAAACCTTTTAAAATCAACCTTCGAGGCCTACCCCGGCGGCAGACTGTTTAACTTAATTAATTAAAGCTCCCCGGAGCATTTTTAGATTAATCGGCGGACTTATACTTCCGGGGCCAGGCCACGCGGTGTCCTGGTCAGCATGCAAGCTGGACTATGTGCTGTTTTCTGTGTGCGTCTTGATTGTACGTGTCGGCGCCAATAAAGCTCAATATTCACTAGACTCGTTGCACTTAATTCTCGACCACGAGTTTCCCAGCACAGAGACGGAGGTGTGTAGGGCGCCTCAAGACCCCACGAGCAGTAACATAGCGTGCCCACTGCTGAAAACGGGCCCCGGTGAGTGCTAGCGGGGGGGGGAAGTCGAGCCTAGCTCCACATGGGTCACGTCACGGCCCTGGGACAGAGTCGGCAGCCGGGTCCACTGGTGGCGCCGATTCGAAAACCCTCCTCACGACAATACTTCACAATTTTGTTTTCAAATTAATTAGGAAAACAATTCTGTCACAAATACATAAACACACTTAATAACCAATTTTTCTCTGAATCACCCTAAAAACTAAAACGTTCTTTGTTGTCTCTATCTTAGATGTAGATATAAATTTCCAATAATAATTGCACTAGCATAGAGTAATACCTGAAAAAAATCAACCAATTTAAATCACGATTGAAAACTTCCCTTGAACAAAACAAAACATGTACTCCAAACACAAAATATTTACACGCATTAAAAATAGTCTTAAAATTAATTTTACGAATATCGCTGCGATGATCGCAAATCGTCTGCGTAAAGCGAGCAGCGTGTCTCCGGCGAGCGAAGTGTGCCGTGGCTCTCCGCTGCAGGTGTGGGACCTGTCCAGCAAGTCGACGTTGGAGTACACCATCAACACCATCGCCTCCGTGGGGCACGTCAAGTGGCGGCCGCAGTGCAAGTACCACATCGCCAGCTGCGCCCTGGTCGTGGACTGCAGCATCAACGTGTGGGACGTGCGCCGGCCGTTCATCCCGTACGCGGCGTTCAACGAGCACAGGGACGTGGCGACGGGCGTCGCCTGGCGGGGGAACCCCAACGTGTTCCTCTCCACCAGCCGGGTGAGCGGGCGGCCGCCACTCTCCTGTCCGACAGCCGGCGAGCCCAGCGAGCCACGGCTAGCGACAAGCAGGGGCGCGACAACTACACTTCCAAAGGGGGGGGGGGGGGGGGGGGGGCAATATATCTTTTTATAAAGAATCATCGATTCCCCCCTATTGTAGCGGGGGGTCCGGGAAAATTTGTATTTCCAGTTGGAAAATGGTGCTATTTAAGCAGTTTTACTATCTAAAAATTGATTACACAGCACTTTCTTTGCCCCCGTTTGCCCCCACTTCAAGGTTTCAGAAGGGGAGGGGGGAAGGGGCAAAATACCCTTCCCCCCCTCCCTTGTTGTTGCGCCCCTGGGGACAAGGTAACGTGGTGAATTCTTATAAAACTGAAAGAACTCCGAAATGCAATTTAATACACCATGCGACACGAAATTGTAAAATTAAATCACGAAAAATAAGCAGCATTTAAGCAAAAATTAATTAAAAACCACACAAAAAGTAATCATTTAATGTTTCGATTACAAGGAATTTCATTATTTATGTACGAAGTAAGTACCATGATGCATAGATAAGAAAAATTAATTAATTTAATTGTGCATCTCTTATTCAATCACTTTTAAAATACCAGTGCTCACCAATTAATTTTTATTGTTCTGAATGTATCTTTTAGACAAACATTACAAATTATTTTATCATAAAAATGCAGCACTTAACCATTACACTATTTTGGTTTCATTAAAACAATAAGACGGAAATCTCCTGTATTAAAAATGGAATTGGTCTAAAGATGAAACCATAGAGTCTTGTCTCAAGCAATAGGGCCATTGTGTTTGAGCATTTTTAACACTTGCCTCCCTCTGAGGCGGCCAGGGTTTGATTCCTAGTGAGGTCACACTCCGGTATTTTTTCGGGTTTGTCCCGTTTTCCCGTCACCCGTGCATTCCTTGATTTCTCCGTTCTCATCTCATCACCCCTCACCATCTCCCGTCCTCAACGCTGTCAGGACGTTAAGCCTGATTCATTCCTTCATTTATATTTACATTTTTAGAAACAGTGCTTAATAGGCCTGTGGGAATACTAGTTTTTTGTATTATCTTTGAAAGATTTGTGCAATGGGAGTGCATGACTTGATGTTTTTTTTTTTTGGTGTGAAGCAAATGTCTAAGCGAGTGTCTAAAATATTCATGATGTTGAATCGAATTGTGAATATTGTTTGTTCTCTGCGAAGCTGTATTACACTAATTTTATAAAATTCAGGGTTGATGTAAATAAAAAATTATTTAATGTTTGTAACTGATTAAGTGATTAACCAAATGGGCCCTATTTATAACATCATTCAATAAAAATTATAAAATAACCATTCATAATATTAAAATTGAGCATTCGTAAAATAATGGAGTGCCACCTTTGGTTTTTTTTTTTTAAGTAACCAACTCTTAACAAGCAAAAAATACATAACACAAAAAAAAGGTTGTTCATTTTTTTTTTGTGTTGCCAGGATTGTACCCTGTACCAACATGTGTTCAAAGACGCGTCAAGGCCAGCAGAGAGGGCAAATCCTCAAGGAATCACCATGAACAGCTGGGGGGACGTCACGTTCGCCTGCCGCACCAACTTTCACTCATCTTCCAAGGCATTGGGAATTCACAGGTTAAGAAAATGATTGCCTAGAATGAATAAGGGAACGTGGACTTTTAGTGATGATGTATAAGTGACTACGTACCTATAAACCAAAATTTTACCTTCCTAAATGTTATACCAGTTTTCTTTGGTCTCATTTTCTTATTATGTATGTACACTAGCAACACATGGGTTCTTAATAACTTGAAATAATAAATACTTATTTGTGAGTATCTTTTTAGTCAAATGTTTCGAAGGTCACGGGCATTGCGTTTCATCTTCTATAATCTTCCTGTACTCAAATGTTTCACAGGCAATTTTCAACTTTATCATTCAGCTTTCAGTTTTTCATATAATCCAGGCTTTCATTTACCATATTTCACATTCATTGATCAACTTTTTAAATATAAATTCAGGTTTTGTTCAGTATTTGATGGAATAAGCTTTTGAACATCACACAGTCTTGTTCCTTATTATCAAGTGTACCAACTTTGTCATGGATTTCTGTACGTGGGTCAATATATTTTTTTTTTTGTGTTTTTAATTTTGTTGTTTAATGTGTTTGAATTTATAATTGCTATTTAATAACGTACCTGGGAACGGAACTTCATCGTTTGAATGTGAGTAAATCAAAGGATGTTTACAGGTTACGAAACCATGAAATGGTAACAAATCGGACTAGTCACGGGAGCATCACAAAAGTCTCGAAATAAACAGTTACAGTTCTGAGTAATTTGCATTTAGTTTATTGATGCCTTGCCTCAGTTTGTACTCACACATAAAATATAAATAGTTCGAGACGGTCCTCTTGAATCTGAAAAGTCTTAGCTTTATAATAATCAGCATGTTCTTTTGAATAGTAGATATATTTTGTATTATGTTAAATTATGCATATTATTAGGGACAAGATATTATATGGTAATTGTGATATAACCAAAATAACACCGAAATGCATGTCGTCAAAACATTGCTAAACTCCGAAATGCATGTAGCATTTAGTAACATCATATACCATATAGTTATGTGATATTTAACCAAAACTTAATTTAAATCATTAAAAAAAATAACTTTTAATGTTTGAAATTCAAGGCATGTCATTCATGGACAAAAAATCGTACTAAAGTGCAAGGATCAGAAAAAAATTAATTTCATTTGTTTTATTGTGCATTTCTTATTGAATCACCTTTAAACCACAAATTCTCACAAATATATTTTTATTGTTCTGAATGTATCTGTTTTAGATCAATTTATTGCAAATTATTTTATTGTAAAAAAATGCAGAATTTTAATTAGACAACTATTTTGGTGGTTAAGTATTAGAAAAAACACAGTTTTTTTTTAAATAAAAACAATAAAATTGAAAAAAAAAACCGTTTTAAAAACAAAACGGGACTAGAAATAAAACCATAAAATCGTGTCCCTACTTATTTACAAATTATTACATTGAGAAGTGCAAAAGTTGAAAGAAGATCTTATTAAAAGGTCTTGAAAAAAAAGTCCTGAAATTTGTTCACTTGGTATTTATTGACAAATTGAATCATTGGGTTTTCTGCTGCCTTCAAAATATTAAAAAATATATATATATAATAGGAATTTTTGAGAGCACAATACGTTGATCCAGACGTAAACCGCCGACTCGGGCTCCGCAGGAAGCCGCCGCTGCTGGACGACCAGTTCTGCTTCGCGGCGAGCGTGGTCCACCGGTACTGCTGCAAGATGCCGCGGGAGTTCAGGAAGTTCTACGAGTGCGCGCAGCAGTACGTGCTGACGGGCCGGTCGCTGGCCGAGATTTGCGACCACAACGCGGCCGTGGCGCGCTCCACGGGCAGGAACCAGGTGGGCGGCGCGAGGAACGCTCCGAGCCGGGCCCGTCAGAAGTGTCCTGCCATCTGGCATTTTTTGAAAATTTTTTTTTTTTTTGCTATAGTTTTTTATTTTGTGTTAATTATCCTAATGGCTAAAGGTGTATGAAAAGAACATTAAAAAATTTAATTTATAGCATCTATTATGTGATTTTTAGCATTTTATAGCATTTAAAAAAATTGTGTACTCACGTTTATTTTTGTTGATTTTGTTGTTGTAAGTAATTAAAGCATATGCACAACGGCTACTTAATAAAGGTTTTAATGCCTACAGCACTACTTATCTTAGCTTATAACGTTATAACTTATAATTAAGTAATGACAGAGTGAATTTTAAAATGGAGTTTGTGGTTTTTGGGGATTTCAGTTGCATGTTTTGAAATTATTTAATAAATGTTGAAGTTTCGCAAATAATTGCAGTAATTGAAAAATTTCACATCTATTTAGCATTTATCGCAATTGCAAATTTCATGCACCTCTACTAATGGCAATAAAAATAAATACCTCACTAAGCTTATCCATAAAAATCAATAGCAAATTTCCTGGACAGTACCTTGACTTGGAAGAATTTGTAGGCAGTTTTTGACACTTGTCTGTATACTTAAGCAGATATAATTTGTTCACTGGCGGTTGCAGCTGCTAAGATGACGAGAAACCAAAAATGTGCTCCTAATTAAATCTGATGTTGTTTCTAAACTTCTCCAGCTGACATTTATTTTCCTATACAGTTCACGTGTGTGATATTTCGGACCAAGTTACGTGAAGGTACAAGGTTCCAAAAATCTTTTGTGCGAAGTTTCCCAGCTCTCTGTCATTAATGATATTCAACTGTACTTGAACCCTGATTTTGTTGTAAGTGTGGAAACATGACATGATGGATGTTGCCATGGATCGTGATATGTCGTATTGTACGCCTGTTCCCCCCACCATTTCATTACATCACCATCATTAGTGACAAGATTACTATATGGTGAATTGCAATAAAACAAAAAAAACACCAAAATGCAAGTTAATACACCATTTAGCACTGAAATGTAAGTTATATCATCAAATCAAGAAGCGTTTAACCAAAACTTTATTGAAATCATAAAAAAAGGCATCTTTTAATTTTGAAAGTCAAGGAATATAATTTTTTCTGGATAAAAATGTTTACCGAAGTGTATGGGTCAGAAAAATTAATTTAATTTGGTTTATTCTGCATCTCTTATTAAATTAATTTTAGACCATAAATACGCGCTAATTTATTTTATTTTTCTGAATGTACCTATTTTAGACCAATATATTAAAAATTAATTTATCATAAATTTACAGCATACAGATTCTACCATTATTTTGGCAGAGTAAGTATTAAAAAACAGCTTTTATAAAAATATAAACAATAACACAGACATCCTCTGTTTTAAAAATGAAATTAGACTAAAAATAAAACATAAAATGTTGTCACTACCACTAACTTGATGTCCACAAGACATTAGGCAGTAAGTATTCATTCATCCAAAGCTGATAGTAATGAGATTTTGCGTATAAGTGAAAGTAATATTTGTACCACGGGCCTTCCAGAAAAACATGTGACATCTTGATGACCAAGTCTAATTTTTGATGTTTCAGATTTTTTTCCCTCAGGTCTCAGTTATCAGTGACTAGCTGAAGTACTTGACGTTGGTCTGGCTTTACGGCAAATGGAGTGATTTTATTTAGGGGGAGGGGAGTAGTTTTTTTAAAACCAGACTTTTTTTCCCCTTGTTTTGAACCTTTTACGTTTGTAACACTTTAAACTTTAAAGGCAACTAATACATTTTATTGTTTTAAATATATTTATTTGTTTTTGTTTAACATTCAGACTTTCTGCAAGAAACACCATAGACTGGACTATACTAGCTATCTCATATTTTGTTTTGTTTAAATATGACTCTAGGTTTTTCATACTGAGATAGGTTAATTTAATAAAATAAGTATTATAATTTTTTGTTCAAGAATCCTACTTTCATTTCACACGTTCTGCTCTACTGGCGCCCGAAACTAGTTCCTTTAGTTCGTCTGTATCAAAAGGAAAATTGATTTATTGGAAAACACGTTCGTGTACAGCGGAGGTGGTGTTGTGGCGGTGCGACGCAGGTGAGCCTGGTGTGGAGCATCGTGAAGACCCTGTACGACGGCAGCAAGGGCGGGGGCGACCTGTGCCAGCAGCAGACCCCGTCGCGAGACAGCGACCCGGCGCCCGACCCCGGCTCGACGGCCACCGCCGACGTGGACCAGCGCTCGCTGCCGGGGGACACCAGCGCCGGGGAGGACGACGCGGGGGACGACGACGCCCCCCCGGCCGGCCTCGGGCCCCAGGGGGACTTCATGTTCGGGGACGGCGAGCTGGACCCGCTGGGGGCGGGCTGCGACCTGCTGGGCGGGGCCTGGCCCTGCTACGGCGTCGCTAACGGCAACCCCGGGGTGCCCGAGCCCGACTGGACGCTGCCCGTCGAGGCGTTCCCCCTGCGGCACGAGATACAGGACCGGTCCCCGCCGCCGGAGCAGTTCCCCGGCCAGGGCGACCCGCACCTCGACGACCACGGTCAGCGCTGCTTTCCCGCTGTCGCGTCTGTCTTTCTGTGGCTCTCTTCCTATCAATACTTCCTGCTACTGTCCGTACTAGCTTTTTAAATTATTAACATGTTTTTTTGTAAATATGTTAAAATAATTTTTCTTTTTTTATAAGCTCCTGGGTAAACTTCATGATATAGTATTACTGTTAGGCCTGTGGGAATATCAGTTTTTTTTTTAGTTTGAATCAAATACGAACATCAAATTAATCGCGAATAGGAATATCTCATTATTCGTGAATACGAATATCGAATTTGAATAGTAAGAATAAGAATTGGAATCCCAATAAAAAAATATATATATTTTTTGACGTGACGTCTAATAAATCAATGAACGCCGGCTGCATGCACGAAAAAGGATGACTCGTTGTCCCGTTACGCTTTGTCCCGTTACACTCATTGTACGCTTGCGCCGTATCTATCTCTCTTCCACTCGATTGGAACCATCATCGATTTGACTTTTTCGAGGCACATTAAACTTGAAACACTCCCATTCAGTTCCTACTTTTCCTATCATCGTCCTATCCTTAATAGAATAACACAGATTGGAAGAAGTTAAATCGCAAACATGTATAAAAGTTATAGTTAAAATAATCTTTTCGTAAAAGTAATAAACATATTTGAATTAATGAGTACAAATAAAAGTAAATTTATCAATTAAATTGTAGATTTCATTTCACTCCTTCTTTGTATCCATACAAAATAGTGATAATTCAATAAAAATGATTCAATTTTATTCACAAAAGTATGCAATCATTGCATCAATGTTTTGTTATGACGACGTCACGTTAAACTATCGTCCGTAAACCGACTTTACAGACAACCAATTTTTTCATGTCAGGTAATAACTTTTGGAAAATTAGACAAATAAGTGATCAAGCAAATACATAAGTGAAAGGTGGATAAAGTTAAGTCAGATACCATACCCAACTTAACCTAACCAACCAACCAAACTTTTATTTTAGTATCTATTCATCCTATTTTTCACAACCTGCTACACTACAAATTGATCCAGAAAATTTTCGCGATCCGGAAATTTCCATGAAATCCATTGCAATCTATTTTACAAAGAAGTGAATCTTTTTTTAGAAATTCCGTATTCCCAAATTAGTGATTGAATTAGCTAATATTTACATCATTTAATCCTTAGTTATTCACGAGTTTTAGTGTTAATGGCAGCCAGGTAAATTGTATTTTAGCTAAGCAATTTTGTAAACACAATTTTTGCTAATTTAATCTGGAATCTTAAAACCTTATTTACATTTTTTATATATATTTTTGGGTGACATCTGTTTTATCATAGATGTATACAGCATGTAAGCTGCTATTGTATTGTTTGGTGTTTGTTCGATCGGGACTATCGATTTATACACCGTTGATCAAGATTTCATACTTTTAAACATGTGATTTTAAAAATAAAATTACATTATTTATTGATTCTTGAAACTTTGTTTAGGAAACAACCGTTTAAAGGGTAGAATGTTTTCATCACCATGGTTAAATTTTTTTTTATTTACTTTACTTTATTTTATTTTTGACTGTTGATGCCTAGACTTGGATTTGTCGGATAGTATATTCTAGTTACTCTCTGGAATTTGGTTTCGAGAAAATTGGGATTCAACGCATCACTCTACATTTTTAATGAAGCTGTTATCGTTCGAAAATTTCGAACTTGCCGTTAAACTAAAAGGTATTCCATGACCGTCCATCATTCACCCCCTCCCCCCTTCGTGGCTAGGTCCCGCCCCTGCCCTTGGCATATGTCCTAGGTTCACCGACATTCCGGTCGGGTCGCCTCCTTTTCCATCTTTACCTCAACCCAGGGGCGTAGCCAGGGGGGTGGTTTTTAGGGGTTCAAAAACCCCCACCCACCTCCCCCTTTAGCACCAAATCTTTAATTAATTTCTTATTCATCAACTCAAAACAAATTTTCATATTTTAAAATTAATAAAAAAAATTTATACCAATACAATAATTTTTAAATTTTAAGTACCTAAAACTGCTGAAATAGCACTATTTCACACCTTGAAATCCAAAAATTTTCCCGGGGGGAGGACAGCTTGGACCCACCGGCTTTAATACGGGGGAGGGGGGGGGGTTGCGGCATGCTTCTTAACACCCCCCATATACGCAAATCCTGGCCGCGCCGGCTTGCCGACCTGAGCTGTGTCGGTGTGTGTCCCCAGCGGACGTGGCCGTCGAGGACCAGCCGTCGTCCCTGCTGCGCGTGGCGTCGGCGCCGCGGCTGGCGCCCTGGGACCCCAGCGGCCTGGTGGCGGAGGCGCTCAGGCACCACGCGGCGCTGGGCGACGTGCAGACGCCCGCCTGCGTGCTGCTGGCGATGGGCGAGCGGCGGCGCGGCCTGGCGGCGCTCGACGAGGCCACCCAGGAGCAGTGGCTGCTGGGGTACCTCGACGTGCT
Source organism: Bacillus rossius redtenbacheri (assembly GCF_032445375.1). NCBI lineage: Eukaryota > Metazoa > Arthropoda > Insecta > Phasmatodea > Bacillidae > Bacillus > Bacillus rossius. The sequence goes on along the minus strand of NC_086338.1, from coordinate 51,130,449 downwards.
GGCGCGGCTCAAGCTGTGGGGGGTCGCCACGCAGGTGGGTGCCGTCATTTCCGATTATGAACACACGAAATGTGGCCTCAACGTCTAATTTTTTTTTTAACACGTTATTTAACTGAAAAATAATCTAGTAAGTTTGTATTCAGGTTAGCTTAAACGTACTATGATTATATTATCTTTGAAAGATTTGTGCAATGGGAGTGCATGACTTGATGTAAGTTTTTTGGGACATACGCCATTGCTTAGCACGTGTGTGTACGTCTTGTTTTTTTTTCTTTGTTCGTTGACCATATTCCTGTTGTAGAGTATTGTGTGGTGTTAAAATCCTGACAACGGCAATTTTTTTTTTTGCTTAATTTGTGTTGGTTTTTTTTCTCTGTTTTTTTTTTCTTTTCTTTCTTTCTTCTACAGACGTACATGTGCTAAGCGATGGCGTGTGTCCAAAAACTTACGTCAAGTTACTATGATTATGTTTGTTTGGATTGTCAGAGGTCTTGTAAGAAAAGTAAGCAAAGGTCTTGTTAAGCAAATGCTCGCTTGTCCAGGACCCGTGGTTTACACCCAAACTAACCTAATCAATCATGCATTGCACAAGAGGAGAAAAAATTTCTGCAAAATTAAAAAAAATGTTGAAAAGGATGGGCGAGGGTTCGGGAACAAGAGAGCGTAAGTCTTGCCGGGCTCGTGGGGGGAAAGCCCCGGTCGACGTCAGTACATAAATCAATAGTAAACTATGTAATAGCTACAACTACTTTTACCTATTTTTTTTTAATGCTGAAATCAGTAAACTTAGACAGTTTCTGGAATTTTTGACGTGACGTCTAATAAATCGATGAACGCCGGCTGCATGCACCAAAAAGTGTCCCGTTACGCACATTGTCCCGTTATGCTGTGTCCAGTTACGCTCATTGTACGCTTGCGCCGCATCTATATCTCTTCCACTCGATTGGAACAACCATCGATTTGACTTTTTCGAGGCACATTAAACTTGAACCACTCCCATTCGTTTCCTACTTTTCCTATCGTCGTCCTATCCTTAACAGAATAACACAGATTGGAAGAAGTTAAATAGCAAACATGTATAAAAGTTATAGTTAAATTAATCTTTTCGTTAAAGTAATAAACATATTTGAATTTATGAGTGCAAATAAAAGTAAATTTATCAATTAAATTGTAGATTTCATTTCACACCTTCTTTGTATCCATACAAAATAGTGACAATTCAATAAAAATTATTCAATTTTATTCATAAAAGTATGCAATCTTTTTATCAATGTTTTGTAATGACGTCACGTTAAACTATCGTCCGTAAACCGACTTTACAGACAACCAATTTTTTTTAAATTTTTTTTTTTTTGTAATTTTTTTTATCACAGAAAGTTGTTAGAATGGTGTACAACACTTTGATAATGCTGAATCCTGCACTACCTCTGCCCGCGCGCGGTGTCGGCAGGTGATCCAGCTGGCGTGGGCGGCGTCGGTGAGCCAGCTGAACCAGCAGTCCACCACGGTGCACACCTGCTGCGGCCGGTGCGGCAAGGCCATGCTGCGCAGCGGCTGGCTGTGCGACCGCTGCCACTCGGCGGAGGGCGCGGCCTGCGCCGTGTGCCGCCGCGTGGTGCGCGGCCTGTACGCCTGGTGCCAGGGCTGCTCGCACGGCGGCCACCTGGCGCACATGCGCGAGTGGTGGGCGGGCGGAAACCGCGACTGCCCCGCCGGCTGCGGCCACGCCTGCGAGTACAGCTGAGCACGTTTCATAGACACACGAACCAACGTGCCGGATGCGAGTACAGTTGAGTACGTTTCACAGACACCAACCTACGTGCCGGATGCGAGTACAATTGAGTACGTTTCATAAACACCAACCTACGTGCCGGATGCGAGTACAGTTGAAACGTTTCACAGACACAAACCAACATGCCCGATGCGAGTACAGTTGAAACGTTTCATAGACACCAACCAACATGCTGGATGTTTTTGTGTTACAAACTTGCGTGATCTCGAGCCACCGTACGAGTTAACAACGCCAAAGAATTGAGATATTTATCTCACCCGACACTTACCCATCCACTCTGAATGTGCCCCTGTTCGGTGAAATAATAACACGTGTTGTGCTCGTCGTGGGATTCGGCGGATGGATACCACTCCTGCAAGTAGTCGTCGTCTGGCAACACTCTGTCCGTTGGTAGGGCTGTGGACTTCAAGACGGCACCGCGGTAAGCTGCTTGGTAACTTTGTTCGGTGATCTAGCACAGTTCTTTTAAGTATATACACGACAGCCCCTCTTCTGACAGACTGTTTGGGGGGGGGGGGGGGGGGTGGTAAAGGATGATGCAGAGATGCTCGTGACGGTTTCGGTGGCCACCATGCCGCAAGGCAGCCAGGTTGAAGGAAGCCCGTGGCAACGGTGGTGCAACTAAATGTGACCGAGGCCCCTGTAGGGGTGTTCAAAGAGGCAGGGGTTCCCCTGCCAGAGTATGCTCGACGGTACAGTTGGTAAATGACACATTTAGACAATTTTCAGTATTATTGCTGCCAATGAACACAAATTTACCCACCCTGGCTCCCTTGGTATTCGCGTGGTAGCTGAAGTGCCCACTGAATTAATTTACACGAAGCAGGGTGGAAGGGGAAACTGACTGCGGCTATCTTGCAGTCTTCCTGCCGCTCCAGCTGCACAGTGCCACGGAGAAGTGTATGTAGACGGACGAGTGGACACGTCCAGAAACAAGACAGTGGACAACCAATACCTTTCAGAACAGGGCGCCCGTGAACATGTGGCATCCATAAACGGACATTGGAATTGGTGGCAGACCTCGGGAGGTTCTTGTGGCAGAAGGTTGCAGGTCTTGAAGTGAAGCAGTTCTGGGCAATTGGGGGGTGGAGGGTGAGGATGAAATGTGCCAAGGTGTTGAGTTCCGAGGTGATAAGGCGAATTGGCGGTTGGGCAACTACTGAGGAGCACAGCTATCGAGCCTTTTTTATTGTATATCTGGCCGGGAGGAGAGTAATTATTGAGGTGCTTATTGGTGTCGCACGTTGAGTAGGTGGTGAAGGAAGGGGAAGATGCACTGCCTTCCTCCTCTTGCACAGCAGGCAAGACTGTCCTTCAAGGTCACGCTGCTGCAACTACGCCAGGTGCATTGTGACCTTGCTACAACAAGTACCCGTGCACTAATAGAGATGGGTGGTCGGCACTGAAGCCTTGAAGAGGGACAAAAGAATTCATGTTTGTCAGCAGCGATGTGCGTAACACGCGTCAGGGTACACAACTACTGAACAGTTTATATGTTCCGTCGAATAGACAATCTGCCATATTTACCCGAGTATGGGTTGCAGATTTGATGCAGATTTTTTGTTTAGTAAAATATACTGCCACCCTTATGCAAAAATTGCCATTTTGGGTAAAAAAAAAAATTAACATGGCACTTTTGGGGTTGACTAAATGCTTAAATAACTAGTCTTTGTTTAATAAATGTGTAGCGAGTAAATATAAATTATTTAATTAAAATATCTCAGCAGTGAGTCTAAGGTACGTCTGTCACCTGTCTGGCAGCTACCTGGCTGCCACGGGTTAGTAACATGGCTGTCTTTGCCGCAGGGCTGGCACTTTGCAAGAAGGGTAATCTAAAAATAAACCAGCCGGAGGGAGTGAGAGAGAATGATGAGGGGAAGGGAGTGCGTGTGGCCACGCAACATTGTTTATGGTGCTCCTTCTCTAATTCGTCATTGTGAACTGGCACCGTACACAATTATCATTTCTATCTCGACTGGTTTTTGTGACGCAACTGTGTCTAAACATTGTTTTTTCGTGAAATTTCCTACCCTTTCTACTACAACATTTTGTTCATGAGAAACCTGCTGTAAAGGGCTTGCTTGTTTTTATTGAAGAAATTGACAAGGAAATAGCCTGCGATCTTTTCTCTCTTGGGGATGACGGGAAGGGAAACATGGGTATAAAAAAATTGCATTCTTTTTGTTTGTATTTTTGTTAGATTGTGCTAGGGTAAAGGGGGAGGGGGAGGAAGGGCCATAAAGGATGAAGAGGGGAAAGACGTAGGACATCAGTGCAGTTTCTTACGCTGCAATGAGATGAGACACGGACCGTAAAGACATCACTTTTTATACTACTGGAGACAGTTATGCAGCATGACCCTTATGGTGAAAATGTTAGATTTCTTTTGCTGTCAGAATATGCTTATGTAAAATGTGGAATTGCCTGAGAAGAGTTCTTATATATTTCCTTCTGTGCTGCTAACAAGGATACTTCATCGGCGGCCTAAAAACCACCAGTGAATGCGTCCATTGTTGTTGTTTTGGCCGGTGTGGCCAGGTATCTGAAGAGACAGTGGCAGGGCATTCACCCTGTGCCAGCCCTTTTATTACTGAAACCTCTTTAATGTCATATGTTTGTCATTAAATTGCAGACCCCTATTCAATATATAACATGAACGTTATGTATTCAAATTTTGTTAAGAATATCACAAAATTTTAAGGAAAATTATAAAAACCATGGTCAAAATTTAAGCTCCAGGCTGGCTTTAAAATGATGTTGTAAAGCCTTTTTTCCCCCTCTTTTCCCCAATTTTGATAAGGGGGGGGCTCTTAAGCTCCTTTTTCTTCAGGCCTCTCTGCAAAATACTAGGTTACATTTCTGGCAGCCAGTCAGGATGAACCACACCCAGGCATAATTTGGGGCATGGAAAAAATTTCTGTATTTGTTAATATTAGGAAGATGACTTTGATTCAATATTTCCTTAGGGGAAGCCTTTTTTTCACAGACGAGAGAGCCAAAACCCGAAGTTCATGCTTTTTTTTCTGTATCTTTAATGTAGCTATCCTAACCAAATCAACCGTCCACAATGTTTTAAAGTATTTATAATGTAGCTAACCTAACCTAACCTAATTGACCATTAGTATCCTTTTATCAACACCGCCATATTTATTTACAATGAACAAAAAAAAAAAACCAAAGATGCACGATCAGACTTTGGCTCTCTCATCTGTAAAAACAAAAAGGCTTCCCGTTCCTTAGAGGGTATGGTCTATTGACATGTATAGTATCATTTATTTTCCCCCTTTTTTTTTTTTTGGACTTTGTTTAGCTAGAAATTTGACCCCAAGCATCTGCGATGGTTCAGGGTGAAATTAATTGCCCACCGAGATGTGTCTTGGATTGCTTTTTACTTCAGTTAAACATGATAAAAACAAAGAATATAATTAATGTGTTTTCATAATTTTTTGTGTTTATAATCGATTGACTAGTTTATTTGTATGAAGTATCATCTCATCTGGAACTTTACTTGTTATGTAAGTTGTTGGCTACCATTTAACTAAGAATTTAAAAAAAATATATTATTTCAAGAAATCTGTTATTAAAATTAGCAAAGGTTTTTAGGCTTGTTACTATTCTGGGGTGCCTACCTGGAAGGAACATAGCAGTTCTCGCATAGCTTGTTTCTTCAGTAATTCTCCTTGGCTGTTGTTTAAGTGTGTTATGTCTTGCTTAATAAATATGATTGTTTGTCCTCAGTTCACTTGACCACTGTGAAAATTTTCAGTCAAGTTCTTTGCTGAAAATGCTGTGCATTTGTTTTGTTTCAAAATGTGGTTTCTGCAAAATACCATGTATATTTTTGTCTAGTAGACAATGTTTGTAATTTTGACTATTTAAGAATTGTTATTAAAAAAATTAGTTTATAGCAACTTAGCATAGCATATACCAACTATAGAAAATAAAACATTTGCAACTTGTGTTTAAATATTTGCTATTTTATTATTATACGTAGTCCCACAATGCTACAACTAATTATTTTTAAAAAATGTTTACCACCCCCTAATATTGTGTATGATCACTCATTTTTTTACAAATATTAATTTGTTTTATGAAATAATTGTACTATTTTCTTCCCTAATACTTAGTCTATTTGTCCAATGAAGTGAACAATTTATACATCAATGATACTTGAAGTTGATTAAACATTGAATGTGCACAAGCTGTGTACTTTCTAGTCATATCATATGCAGGTACTCTATGACTATGAAATAAAAAGTTTTTTTAAATCACAACATTATAATTTAAGATTAAGCTTGATGCGTAGTGGGTTCGCATGCACACACAGGGCGTCGGAGCATGGGCAACTGATGTTGGTGCCCTTTGATTGTGGCGTGGGCACGAAACATCAGTTTTTAACTACAAGTGTTAATGAATTTTTTTTATTATTGTTCGGAATGTATCTGTTTTAAACAAACTTAATACAAACTATTTAATCTTAAAAATGCAGCAATGGAATAAGTATTACAAAACAGAATTTATATTAAAAAAAAAATAACAACAAAAAATATTCTGATTGGAAAACAAAATTGGACTACCATACAATCTTATCTTTAGTTATCTACAAAAGCGTAAAAATCGCATCATCAGAATGTTTTATTTCACTCAATAGAGATGTGTAAACATGGCTTTCAGTTGTAATTAAATTTTCACATTAAGGGTATAAATGGATCAGAATCGAGTTGTATTCATCCATACAGAGGAACAGTTTCTGTTAAATAACAGTTTACTGTATGTAGCTCAGACAGTCTGACACTTAATTTACTGCGTCGAGGTGTTTACATTGTATGTAAGACATATAGTGTACAAATTAAGGTCATGAAATCTACATAATGTACTTCTGAATACTGGAAATCATTTACTACACTGACTACATTTTCTATAACACCATTAGAACATTTTTTGTAACTTTTCAAGGGATCACATATCAAGAAATAAGTTATGTAAAATTCAGGAACATGTAACCCATCAAATTCACAACCTTTGTAACTTCTTTCCTGCCTACTGCTTCAATAAATTTATGATTTAAATCATTCTTCAAAAGTGTGTGTAATGATAAGAATTTTACATACATGACACTAGTAATAAATTTTGCGAATTCATCTCAACATATGCGTTACAGTTTTTTTTCCTTGCTACTGCGGCGCTCTCTTGATAGTGTCGCTTCTCCCAAACACTGAGCCATCAAACATAACGTTAAGTTTATTTGGCTCGCGTGGTGCCTGTAGAACTCTTCAGAACAACTTCACCACACACAAGATGCATGTCAGTTGGCTCTTGCATTGTGTCTATTTACTCATGGTTTGTTGGAAGAAATGATGTGAATGCACAAGTAACAAAGTATCAACACAACCTTAATTCCAGGAATGTTCACTTCATTTAAGGCAAAAGCTTAAAAAAACAATTAAAATTTTGTTGCACCCCACGAGAACAGCAATGACCATAGCACTTCTTAGATTACTATAATTTCATACACTTGAAGGTGACCATGCCATTTTCTCGACCAGCATCACAGTGAACTTGCTTGCAAACGGTGGGGTGTCTTAACGAAATAGGAACCCTTGTTTTAATAATACCAACGTAATAAAAATAATTGTTAGCTCATTTTTGGTTCCTGCACTGCAATGCCGTGCATAACGTCCCTCGAATTGTCTTGGGCAGTCGCGCTAGTACTTGTTGATGCCAAACAGCCGCACACCGTGGAACTGAGGCAGCTTCGGCACGACAACCACCATCATGGACGGGAAGTTGACGAGGAAGTGGCCTGTCGCGTAGCTCGTGTAGTAACTGGTGAGGATGAACCTGGGTGAACAGAGGCAGCACATGTAGCACTTCACACACGGCAGGTACTGTCCGGGCCAAACTTCTTGGCAGCTGGATCGACTCGTCACTGGTCCTCAGAACGGGGCCGATCAACATAGCTGACAATCATGACACCTCAAGTGTACACAGAAAACTATAACAATGCTAATTAAAGGCCTAGATGTTTCGCGTGGACAATAATTGAATTACTGAATTTCTTGATAAATTACTCAACAGCCAATTATAGGTTCTTTAAAGTCTGAAAAAATAAACAAAACGGTCTGCAAGTACAAATTTTTTTTTTAATAAATGTTTGACAGTGAAAATTATAAAACCTAAATTTTATAATAAAAAAATAACACAAATGAGGCAGAAATAAGAGCGTTATAAAGTGTTGTAACATTGCAGAATTGTGAAAATTCATTACCTAGCTATGACTTACTAGTGATGTCAGACCTAGGTCATGTGTTCACTGGGTAATGCACAGTATACACAAATTAAACTTTTCACGTGGTCAATTTAACATCACTTACTGCTAATACAGCATGTCGGTGACGCGAACTCACAAGATTTTACCCATCCAAAAAGAGTCCAACATGCACATGATACAGTCAAGTATATACAATGTATTAGTGTATATATGCATGTACATAGGCCGCTGCGCGTCGCCAGTCTGGCGAAACACGTCACTAGCATGTCGGTGACACGAACCCATAAATTTTGCCCCCTACCAGTTGTCTGCACCATGCCCTTCCCCCTCCCTTATACTCAAAACCATAGCATGTGTTCAATTATTTAGCGACAGTTTACTATGCTATTGTTTCTTTTAATGATGTTAAAATACCCTAATTGTAAATCTGAGGATACATAAAAAAAAATTTTGTAATTGAAATAACCACCCTACTAAATTTTAAATGGAACTACTTTCAACAAATGTTTAAAGAGTTTACTGCTTAGTGAATTTTGTGTAATTAAATTAAATTAAATTTTGTTTTATTAGGTACAAACTATGAGAACAAACTTAACAAAAAAAAATTTTTTGTTTGTTATTTAGTTAAGTTATTTATCATTCCTTTTTCGGGTCATAAAATCTAGCAAATACAGCACAACACTACAAACACTATAAGCTACCGCTATCCCACCACAACGTTAAAACAATACAGTATGCAGTAGCTCACAGGACTACGGGGACTACGAAGAGGAACTTCCTGGTTGTCGTGAACTGCTGCCCGTCGTCTATCTGCTCCCAATGTGTGTACTGGCGGCAGGCCCCTTGATCTTGGGGTATCCACGGCGCCCCCTTCAGTGTGTGGAGGAACACCAGGTGGCACTGCAAGAGACAATATCTTCACCCCACAAAGGCATCAAACTAGAACCCGTGCACAGATTTTGCGAGCAAGAAAATGAAAATCCCGTTTACACTGAAGGGTTGTAGCAATCATTGGTCATGCAAACAAACAAGTGAGCTAGAACCTAGCATAAAAAAACTTGTGTACTAGCTAGAAAAAAACAGAGGATGCTATTTTTTTTTTAGAAAGTTTAACACAAAAAATAATCATTTAACATTTTATTACACAGCAAATAGTTGTTTCCACATTTACAATATTAATAATAATTATAGATCAATTTCACTTATTCAAATGACACTTGTAACGCTAATGAGGTTACAGTGTGGGAGTAAAAGCTCGACAAGTTATTTCTCACACTAGCTATTCTTGGTTTACAACTACGAGGATACAAAATTATTGTTATAAATGGTAAACATGGAACAGGGAGCCGGTGAATATATCCTAGAGTAGTCTCGCTTCTCTCAAAAGACACAAACAGTCACTGCGTCTCCCAATCGCGACTTAAGTATCATGGGCGTCGCAACCGGGGGGGACAGGGGGGACACGTCCCCCCCCAATAATAAAAGTCTTCAATTTGTCCCCTCCAATAATATATTTAGTTTCGTAGTTATACATATTAAAAAATATGATTTCTGTGATCTAACCCATATGTTGTGCACAGTGGCGTAGCCAGGATTTGTGTATGGGGGGTGTTAAGAAGCATGCCCCCCCCCCCCCCAAAGATTAAAGCGGGGGGCCGGGGGTCCTCCCCCGGGAAAATTTGGATTTTAAGGTGTAAAATAGTGGTATTTTAGCTGTTTTCGGTACTTAAATTTAAATATTGTAATGGTAAAATTTTAATTAATTTTTAATATGAAATTTGTTTGAGTGATGAATAAGAAATTTAATTAAATATTTAGGGCTAAGGGGGGGGGGGGGGGGGGGTTGAACCCCTAACCCCCCCCCCCGGTTGCGCATGGTGCATTTAGTCCAATCATGGTAATGTGAACACTGTGTTTTTACAAATTTGTTCTCTGAAAATATTTTTTTATAAAAAATTAATTACATATTGCAACCCACTATAATTAGAATATTTAGGAAAGAAAAAAAAATGCCTAAAAACCACCTTTTTGCACGTTCGAACCCCAAATTTTCCCGGGCCCCCTGATTTTTTTTCTCCAGGGGATGGATATCCCTCAACAACTAAATCGATTGCATTCCACCCCCCCCCCCCCCCACCCCCCAAAAAAAAATATCCTTGCGACGTCCATGTAAGTATCCACCCCGCCCGGGGAGGAAGCGGCAGCTCGGTGCAAAGGTTTTGTAGGTACCACGTTGTGTATGAGGTTGGTGAGGGTCCAGGCCGTCGCAACGCTGAACGGCGGGACGCAGAGCAGGATCAGGTGCAGCGTGAGCATGCCGAGGACATAGCTCAGCCAGAAGCCGCGACTCCTCAGCCACGTGGTGTTGGGGTTCGGCTCTCCGTGGCCCCCGACCAGCATGCCTGCAGGCGCACGTATCGTGTTTCCAAGTTCATTCCTTGAACCTGAGATCACGATCCTGCGCTGCACGATGCTTGCATTTTTTTAATTTTAGTACATCGAAAGATCCTTTAACTAAAAAAAAAAAAAAAAAAAACATGTTTTTGTAACAATGAATTACGATTGTCAGTTGAAAACTAAAGAAAAAAAAATGGGTGCGTGTACTTAGGTACGCGCGTGAGAAGTTATACTTCTTTGGCATCATTAAAAAATAGTTTTTAATTGTATGCAAATAATTCTCCATGGTAGCGTTAAACGTTTACCGCAATCTTGTTGGAAGTCGCATTAGACGTATAACTTAAATATTGCCACAAAACCTTACATGGTTTGTTTGCAACATGATATTCAAGCTTTTGTTCGGCCAGGATCTTAAAAACAGCAAGCATCATGTACCACAGGATCATGCCATCAGGATCAAAATATTAACTTGGATATGTGATAAGGAACATTAAATAGTTTTTCTATTGGGTTATATTTCACAAGGTTATCATATAGGCTTATGGTGACTTTCATTACGACTATAAAAAAAAATGTAGGTATTCACATTTTAAAGTACACAAGCAAAGTTAGGGAAGAGTTGTATAAAGCCTACAAATTTACTTGTTCGGACCCTGTTAAACACTTTTGAAGTACAAACAAATAGGATTGTATGAATATTTTTTTGGATTTTGTTTAGCATGGTTTTTTTAAAAAAAAATGTTACAATTCTTCTATAACATGGTTGGAATATATATTGAAGACATCTGTATAAATGCTGCAGAGTGACAGATTTGGTACTTTGAACAGATTTGCATACTTTCCTAATTCCTATTGCTTCAAAAAGCAGAGTTGTGCAGAATTACGATAAAAAGTCGTAAACGTAAAAAAAAACTGTTGCAGGATAATAAACATTGCATCCAAAAAAGCATTTAATATGTTTATTTAAGGAAAGCAAATTTCCTTCGAAAATAATATTGGGAAAATCCATTAGTTTTATAAAAGAATGGAAACCTGCTTTCCATCAAATATAACGTAACTGTATGCAGCGTCATAGTTTAAATACTATTTACCATGGTAAGTAAGCATAAATAATTCATGTTATTGAATAGAGAAGGTTAATATTAATCTGCATGGTAAAAATATGCTCCTTACGTCCATATATGAAAATACTATGCTCAATTTTAAATGCTAAACTCCAAGTATACTTACTGAAATCAGCAATTTATTTATTATACATAAATTTCTTAATAAATTTGTTTGAAACGTTTGACTTATAGAGGTTAAGGTTAACATAGCACTAGTTGCATAATGTAAACAAAAACATACATCACATAAATTTATTTCAAAAACAAATATACCATTACCAAACATTTTGTAAAATAGAATATTATATTAATATAATTATTAAAACTTTTAAAGGTTATGAAGGAAAAAATCTATAACATATAATTTTGTGATTTCAAAGTGTTATTATATTATTTATTTAGTTAGTAATAAAGACCACAATGACATTATAACTAGTATTCAAGTGGACTGTTGGCATCAGAGAATACTTATATGATGGCGGCGCTCACAGATTTGATTTCTTGCAATATTATTGGTATGACAATTTGAACTTCAAAATTTATTTTGCAGATATCTGCATTTTAAAATTAGCAATAATAAAAAATTGTTTTAAAAAAGATTTTTATAGAAACCATTTATTAAGATTATCTTAGGTTAAACTTCGTGGGTCTGTTAAATTCGATACAATACACGCACGAGAACGTGGGTGATACTGAACGAGAGGGGGCTTTTTCTTAAGAATAGATATAAAATTGCGAAGTCGGATTACTTGGTTCTTGCCTTTTTTTAAATGATTATGTATAACGTATTCTGATATTTCAAGTAGGTTGCCAGTATTTGCCTGATTAAATGGTTAAGTTAGCTAAGCTACATTTGGAATATTGTAAAATAGGTTAACAGTTTGTTAGAAAATACCCATTTTTTATGTATCTATTCTAACCAACATTTAACACGATTTTATAGTTTTTGAAATGTAGCTGACCTAATAATACCAACCATTTTCACTATTTTATAGAATATTTTAATGTATGTAACCTAACCAAACCAACCATTAAAACAGTAAACCAACATAAAAGTATGTAATATATCGCACTCCCATTTACAGAAACATTAAAAAAAATTGTCAGGAATTAAGATATGTATAATTTTTTTTTTTGATAATCAGAGTTTTTAATTTTGCAGCAACAATTAATGCAGTGTAAAATGTTGTGAATGGTTACGAAAATTACGATCGCATGAGGAGAATAGTTAGGTATGTGGTGGAGGAAATTGGTAGAGGAGGAGAGTGCGTCAGCGGTGATGCCACTCTAACGCATGCCCTATCGGTCGAATGGGAATACAGCAAAGGAAAGGGGGATAGGTACATAGCATAGCTTGCTATATGCTAGTTGTAACGGCCGGAAAGGGAGACAGCAGGGGAGAGGCAGAATTGATGCAGCAGTGATGCTAAGTAATTCTCGTAACGCTGCTTTTGTTTGTCTACTCCTCAGTTTTTGTAACTGCTAACGATTGATGCAAACATACTTCTTTTCTTTTATTTAAAGCACCTACAATTTATTTATATGTGTGGAAAAGAGTTATTGATTTGTGCAATTAACTTTATAATTATCATTCATTTTTATGTGCGTAGTGCAGGCGCGTAGGAACCGGGGGGGGCGACCCAGGCGACTGCCCGGCCATAACATTTCATGGCCGGGCAAAGTGATGGTTTTGCCCGGCCATTGAATCAGATGAACAAGAGGCATTGTCTTCATTGCAATGCTAATTGGTTTTGTGGGATTTTCTGGTCTGTGCGTTACTTTATTCTTTGCCGAAGATTTCAATTTAGACAGTCTCCTTACACAGTTGCAGCTATTGAAGAATCTTCGCGGAAATGTCCCCGACACTTGTGCAGCATTCGCTGAAAAGTTGGGTAAAGAGAGTGATACGGCTCGTGCTTTGCTCGATCAAGTAGCTCGACTAATGATACTCATCATGACTGTGCCTGCTTCAGCCGCATCTGCAGAGCGTTCATTTAGTGCACTTCGTCGTTTGAAGACATACTTGCGATCTTCAGTGTCCCAAAGACGTCTCACTCTTTTGACTTTGCTTCATATCCATAGTGATAAAACTGCATCAATAGACATCAAGTCGGTTATGAAAGAATTTGTCTGCCGCAAGGACGAGAGAAAGAGCGTTTTTGGTAAAGTTTAATTTTTCTGTTGCTACTCATCAAAACATGAAGTCTGGGTGCTGTAATAATTCTTTCCTTTACATCAAAACTTGTGATGCCATTTCTAGTAGCTGTGTAGTTGTCAATGAAAATATTCGGATTGTTCGTAAAAATAATTCTGAGAATTTTGAGAACGTTTTTATGTATTGTAAATTAAATTATGAGGAACATAAAAATGCTATGATAGTAATATGTCGAACGGCTCACTATTCCGAGTTTTGTTATATTGTGATTTGACTTTATCAATTTGAATGTGTTATTTTGTCATATAACTTATCATAAGATATTTAGATTTTCAGATTTATAAATGGTAAAGCAGTTTTTCTGTCACGTTTCAAATTCATATTCAGTGGACACTAGGTACACCATATGCTTGTGTCAATAAATTCTGAATATTGACATCATCTAAGAATATTTAATTAAAGGTGTGTAACATTAAGAGTTCTCCTTTCCTGATATTCAAATGAATTTACTTAAGAGTGGGCAATGAGTGGGATAATGACGTCTTTGTTAAATTGTTTACTCAAGGCTCAGCCTTACTTAAATATTTGATTATAGCTTGTTTTGATTATTGCAGTTGTTTGTTAGCACATATTAAGAAAATGTAACTATAGCTATAGATAGTTGGCAAAATATATTATCTCACACTACAAATATTAATCTTCAACCACCGTCATGTAATTATGATGAAATTAGCCAAACATATTTTTAATTATAAATACATCTTTGCCTTTTCTACAGCTCTAGATAACTTGATGATATCTGGGGACTAAATTTGAAGGTGCTTGTGATTTATGTACTCTGTGCAGTGGTAAAATTCAACAAATTGCCTTTAAAATGAATTCTACGAGGCGAAAACTGATAAGTGAACACTGTTTTGTGATACCGAGCCTTAAGTAAATTTGTTATAAAAAAGTTAACATTTCTGCTAGTAGTTAGTACATTCTATTTTTATGTACGAAAGATGCTTAAATAGCACCACTTTGCTCCTTAGACAATTATTTTTCTACCGGGGGAGAGCCCCCGGACAACCCCTTTGTTAAATCCACCACTTATAATGATACTCTCCTTTGCCCCCCCATTAAATATTTGCTTCCTACGTGCCTGGCGTAGTGTGACTGAAAATGTAAAAAAATACATATAGACTTAAGAAGTTAGCTTTATAAGTGTAATTTATTTTTGGTATGTGAAATCTGTGATTTGAAATCTCAATAGGACTTAAAGGCTTGTGAGATAAGACTTAATTTAAGTGTAATTTTTGTTCAGTTGGAGTGTTTTTTTGTTATTTCATTTTATTCAGGTGGAGATCGTGATTTAACATCATGCCTAAAAATAATAAAAAGGCAGAAGCAGATAAGAGGTATTATCAAAGGCAGTGTGGGAATAAAGGCGTCTAAAGTGCCAGTGAATGGATGAGAGAGTACAGGATTCAGAAAAAGGAATTTTTTCATTGGAGATCATTACCGCATCCTTACTTATTCTCAATTATTATCACTTGTTCAATAAAAAAATACTAATAATTTATCTCTATCTATACCTAATAAGCAAGATATTTCACTTCTGTGTTATATGGACTCCACGCACACATTTTATTTTATAGACCTTGCATCACCATTCTCTGTGTACTGTCGTTCACCTACCCAGTATCTCGCCCGTTGTGACATGCAGACCCTAAGACCTGGGGCGGGGACCTACATTATCAGCCGGTGCCGATCAAATGGCCTGCCAGGTATGGTGATACAGCCATGGGGCACTCGCTACCGCCCGGTGGGAGGTCGCAGCGAGTGCTTGCAACGGCCAGGACCATCGATTCCGTGCTCGCCTCCCGGCTGCAGACATGTTGGACCTTCCTGACGCCCCAGTAAGGAACGAGGCATCACAGACAACTCGCGCACTGTGACATCTGTGCTCTTCATGCCCTTGCTGTGCCACTACCTTGTCAAACCCAGAAGCACTCTACTACTCTTTTGTTTTCGTTCGAACCTGATGAATGTGGGATTAGAAGGTTGTGTGTAGGGGAAGAAAAATTTTTTTTTCTTAGCCGATTCTTATGGTGTAATTCTTGTTTATATCTGACTATGTATATATGACTGTCACAAGCATTTCCCACAGAGCGAATAATGGGGGCGTGTGTTACAGAGAGAGACACCAACGGCGATGTCCTCTGGACGTGGACGTACCCCTCCGTGACTCCGGTCCAGCGATCGCTGATCCTGCGCAAGTGCGGGCTCGACTCTGCCCCCCAACCGTTTGTGTACGGCCGTTTCAGCAAGGCTTGGTATTACATCAGCTGCACGGAGGTGTTTGATTCTGACAACTTGCCGAGGGTAGGATGCCTGCATCACATCTTTTTTTTTTTTTTTCATGCATGGCTTTTACAAAAAAAAAATTTTTCCAGATGTCTTCTCATAATTCTTTATTGTGCAAAATTCCCCTGTGTATGACCATGTCCTTGGGTAAGTTATAAACGGATGCTAATCAGTATATACTATTTTTGTTAGGCAGACCAACCTAAGTTGTGTGTAGAGACTCGGTGCAAGAGTTCTAGAGTAAGTGGTAGCTGTGATTTAGAATATCCACAACTACTTCACTATGTATATTAAACTTATACTAACTAGCTGAAGTGCCCTTGCTTCGCTCCATAAGTCTACAGATGGAACACTCGCTCTGCTCGTTAAATATATAAATTAAAATGGATTGTGTTCAAAATTCCCTGATTCACCCAGTTTACCCTTCATTTTTAGTGGGTGCTTGAGTAACATACCTGTAAGAAACATACCTGCTGAATTTCAAGTTCCAGGGAATTGGGGATGAGTCAGTGAGTGGTATTCTGCTTTTTTTATATATAAATATATATTAATTTATACTGAAGTTACGTATTTTAATATTTGCATACTATTGGGCTATCCATTGTATGCTAGAAAATATACGACATTGCTGTCCATATAAATCGGAAAAATATAAATACAAACGCCAAGTTGTTCTAGTGTAAGTTATACGTGATATCTTTCTGTGACACAATTTAGTCAACATCATTTTATACCTCCATTGATGCATAGGTCTAGTTGTTTAAAGTTATTTTTTTTTCATAACCGCTAAGTACGTGTTTTGATGATCCTCATATAGCGTGTAGTATGTATTACGTATTTTCCGTAGGTTCGTCAGTTTGCTCTGGTGCTGTGGACTAAAGACCTGAGCCCAGAGAAGTACGAAACTCTGTGCCGCATCTTGAGCAAGACGTACTGCAAGAGTGGCACCCCTGCGGCCATGCTGCGGCTGTACCTGTCGGTGGTCACCCAGGGGTCGTGCACCACCGAGGAGAACGGCACGTTCCTGGCCGGGGACTTCGACAACCGCGACGCTGCCGCGGGGGTCACAAAACTGAAAGGTGATGGCCCACCGACCGTTTTGCTTGTACATAACCCTGAAAATGTTCTGATAAACACAGCGTTAAAAATATTGTGCTTCCATGATTTTGTGTTTTTGCTCAATATTTTTTAATAAATTCACAAGTTTTTTGATATTTTAACCTTGAGTACGGCATATCTGTAATAAAATGGTATGATAGAGTAAATATATTATTTTTAAATGTTTACATATGTAGGTATCTCTTGAATACCACAAGGCGAACCTGGAAATCTTCTGGGTGAACTAGTGTGCCCTGGCACGAATTTGAGGATCACTGCTGTAGACAAGTGGTTCCTCTCAGTGACATTGCTCTCTGTTTTCTTTTTATACTTGCATTTGCAAATATTTTGGGAATAATAAGAGAGAAGACAGGGTCTTCCAGATAACATTGTATAATTATAATAGATGTTGCTGTGGTTTCATATAATTCAAAAGCAATTTCTGAGCCCTTTATGTCTGCTTGCAGAACTTGTACAGACATTTGGCTTGGAGTCCATTCTTGTTTACACAGCAATGCTGTTGAAAA
This sequence comes from Bacillus rossius redtenbacheri, assembly GCF_032445375.1. Taxonomy (NCBI): domain Eukaryota; kingdom Metazoa; phylum Arthropoda; class Insecta; order Phasmatodea; family Bacillidae; genus Bacillus; species Bacillus rossius. Next base: position 51,112,757 of record NC_086338.1, on the reverse strand, counting down.
AACGTGTCATTGTGTACCACCACAATTTGCAGGACTTGCTTTCTGTAAGTACTTTAATCGAACAGTAAATTGTGGGAGCATGTGTGGAAACAATAAATTTTAAATAACCAATCAACTCAATTCTTTGATGCACTTTTTATGTTGTTAATTTTTGTGTTTAGATCTTTATAGTTGATGGCATCTTACATTCACTGAATTTGTTTCATTTTTATTTGCATGTATTTATTGAGTTTTTATGATTCAAAATGGCTAAAGCTTACAATTTTGCTGACGTCCTACATTTGCAGGCAAATACATTAACATGTTTAATAAGTAACAAAAGAGAATTGTTTACAGAAACAACATTTGCAGGCGCTTGTATTTCAAAAAGACATTGAGTGAGCACTTCTCATGTTAAAGAACAGCCTCTCCTTAAGCAAGGTTAAAGCAGCCCATTAAATGCAAGACCAAACAGCACAGCATGTGTACAAAACCTGCTATGCAATGCTGTGGGGCTCATGATTTTTTTGTGCACCAGTATTAATATTCACATTAAATAAGTAAATATGTTACCTTATTTGAAGTATAGGTATACTATATTTGAGGAGTGAAACTTTTCTTTTAGAGAAACTATGGGTCAAACGAGGGATGCATGTAATAATCAATGGTGTCTTAGATTCAGTTAATTACGGTACAGTATCTGTTGAATTTGTATACATTCCTTTTATTTTTTTTTTTCCTTTTGCACAAGAAACTGCATAGTTCAGTGGTAACATGTTTTTATTGTAACCACTGTAGCATTGTTTTCTCTGTAAAAAGCAGACATTATAAAGGTTTGATCCTTCAGTTTTTATCTATTTATTTTATCTTCAGAAATAAAATATGGTTGTGTGATAGCTTGTGCATTTGTACCATAGTTGTTTAGTTCATCAACAAATTCAGTCATGAGAAAGTATGATCCATCATTCTTTTTTATAGCAACCAAAAACTTTCTCACCAAGTAGGGTGATGTTTCTGAATATCTCAACAGCATTTAAGACATTTATGGCAATCCATAAAAATAAATTTTTTCTAATGTTTACGTGGATGATGAATTTGAATTCTTATGCAATTTTTTTTTTAATTTTAATTATAGGTAAAAATTAGCATATGTATTTACTGAAAGATATTAATGTTTTTAGCAATGTAATCTACATTTTTGTATAAGTGATACTAGTTCACTCACTCTTCTTTTGCTTTTTTTTTTCCTGAGGGAATATAAAGAGTAAGAAAATGAAACCAAACAAACTGGCTTTTTAGTGTTCATGTGGTTACAATTCATCTTTAAAATTTCCATTATTACATGAAACTATTTCATTCAATTATTATAATGTGCTCTAAAAGTTAATTGTACACAGCATGATTTGAACATAATATTTGTTAGTTGAAAAATTTAATGTGCAATATGTTATCGAATACTGCTAATACAAGAATGTGAATGGTTGGGCGTTTGATTTCAGTGGATTAGAACATTTCCTGCACTCATGTGGCATCGGCGTGGTAGTGACTACTTGTTCCCATGGTCGACCTAGTACCAGAGGAAATACTCGACATGAAGGTAATAAGTACTTTCACTGCCTGCGCAACGATG